>NC_143387.1:39703327-39853327 GCF_980474605.1 Leiobunum rupestre
AACGTTACTCTAAAGGCACCATTAAAGGTTCTTAATTTCACCCTTAAAAAAGTTTTTTCTGGAGGGTGAATTAAATGTACCTACTCAAAGAAAGGTAACCAACAGTTTTCGACACAATGGCGAATGAGTCGCCACCAGCCCACAGCTAACCCAAAATTAGGTCATTTGGGAAGGCCCCAAACAGGTGATAGCCCAGGTCCTCCAAAGTTAACGGTCTACCCTTGGTTATTGTAATAAACTATTGTAAATATTATAAGGTAATTATTAAATAAGCTATTCGCCATTTTGATTGAGATTAGACCAAGAAAATAGATAATTTTAAGTTTAAACAACACTAAAAACCAACATTCTTTATTCGATATTAAAGTACCCTTAATCAAGCCGCGGGTTGCTTCAAAGATTTCAGCTAATTCGCAGACTTATCTATGACCTTATGGATTACGTCACACCTATTAAAGGTTAAAGACTTCAGATAATAAATACCACCGCAACGGTACAAGTACCATTTGATCCTCCAAAATGTAAGCCCGTGTCTGCCATCTATAGTCTTTATCTGAGATGAATTTATCAGTCCCCGCGACGACGCGTTCTTTGAGTAAGCGCGATCGTTCAGTTGAATACGCGGTTGAAACCGCTTAATGCAGTTTTCCCTCTCTCTCACTGGCGAAGGCGAAATTTTTCGAAGTCCCTAACCCTAAAATACATAGAAAACGTCGCGTAAAATACCTAGAGAGATTCGTAAAATGTGTCTAGAAAACTGAAATGTGTCTAGAACGCTTGAAATATTCCTAGAAAACTGAAATATATCTAGAACTATCTTGTTTAGTTTTCTCCGGTTTTGCGCCCCATAAAAGCCCGTGATCGTACCAGAATATCCTCCCCCTTACTGGTGGAAAGAATGCACGAGGAGAGGTGGAAGGGCGTGGTTTTTCATCAGGGAATCACGAAATGAACATTATACTCCGTTAACGCTGTTAATAAATTCTGGTAAAAACGTACTCGTGGAGCCAATGTTGTTGATGTCCGATTATGGAGCCGGGACGACAAACGCGTATCCAAGCGATGGCTTCGGCGGCGGTGAAACGGAAATGCTTCATGATGTAGCACGCAATTAGAGTTCCGGTCCTCCCCAATCCAGCTGCGTAACCAGTTCAAAAATGAGCAAATTGCGAAAATGTACATTCCAACTATAAAATGTCTGATGGATGACCTTTGCAATGCACGGCGATGGCTCCTTTCGCGCTCTCGGATATCTGAAGGAACTGCCTCATAATGGCGTCACTCGGGGTGCTGCCATCGACGAAGAACAAATCTTTGTGATCGAAACTAGCGTCCAGGAATTTTTGAGCATCGTAGACTTTTTTGTTGAGCCGAATGATTGTAGAAACATGGTGCTTTCGGAAATAATCGAAATAACTTTCGGGCGAATGAAGAGGATAACCTTCAAATGAACAATACATTCGTTACATTTACGCCAAAGTTAATTATTACCGACAACTGTTATAGTTTACTAAAAGGCATTGGAAAAAAAAGCGATTGTCCTCAAACGCGTCACGTTTAATCCAAAATGAAATACCATTTTCAATTCTACTCCTTTGGTGTGGTCCACAGAATGCGATAAATTTGTTTGGAACTATCCAATTTAAATCGCCGTTTTCCACTCTCTAAAAAAAAGAGGGGTGTGTTGATACGAGATGGTTCAACTAGATTTCGAATGAGGAGAAAACTGACCTCGTAAAACTCGTATTCTTCAACATCGAAATCATCAAAATCGAGCAACTTGTTTTGGCAGGCCTAAACAGCGACAATAAAAGAAATCACTAATTGTTTTTAGTGATTTGTGAAATGCTACAAAACGCTTCTTACTTTATGTACGGCGCACAAACATTTGTACAAGCTGAGCTGAAACGTGCTAGCTCCAAACGACGCGTCCCTAGGTCAAAGATGGAAAAGTATATAAAAACACGGGAAAATGATTTGCTGTCCAACATTTTCTTCACTAAATACGTTCCCAGCTACTGCTCACACTGTCTTAATCTTAATAGCGTTTTCCATTTGGCCGCTTTCGGGCGACAGGGTTCGTACAAAATTTCCGGAATTTAATTCCCTGACCAAATTGTCAAATTTCCCCTGACCATTTTTGTAGAATAAATGAAAGGTTTGAGGTAAAATCTTGAAAAATATTTATGTATTTTTAATACATCTCAGGGTGACCACCGAAAAACCCCAAAAAATTTATATGAATATAGGAAATTCAACAGTGGATTTATAGGAAAATATAGGAGTATTATCTTTGATAACATAGTAACATATAGGAAAATTTGCATAAATAAAATTTAAATTTGTTTTAATATAGTGAAGTCAGATCAATAGGCAGACGATGATATTCTTAATTCAGTTCAGTGCAGTTCTTTAAAGTAGCAGTTTACATTTCATCAAAGGGATTTAGTACATTGAGCGCCATCTGTATTAGACCCAAGCCTGGACTAACCGCCGAGGGTGGAGGTAATGGCGAAGGTGCCTACCATACCCTCTGCCCATAGACCCAAGCCTGGGTTCCCCGCCGAGGGTGCAGGTAATGGCGAAGGTGCCTACCATACCCTCTGTCCATTGACCCAAGCCTGGGTTCCCCGCCGAGGGTGGAGGTAATGGCGAAGGTGCCTACCATACCCTCTGCCCATAGACCCAAGCCTGGGTTCCCCGCCGAGGGTGGAGGTAATGGCGAAGGTGCCTACGATACCCTCTGCCCATAGACCCAAGCCTGGGTTCCCCGCCGAGGGTGGAGGTAATGGCGAAGGTGCCTATGAGAGAGGTGGAAAATGGTGCGAAAATTAGTCTATTACACTTCATATTCTTCGCTCGTAAACTTTTCAGTGAGAGTCGGTGACGCATCAAGGATTTTCTTTAAGGAAGTGGGCTGCTGAAAGGCTCAGTGGAAAAATAAATTAAATTCGGGTCGAGGACGATTTTATTTTCTGAAGACGTCACTCCGTGATTAACTCTCAGTAAAATAGTTGACAAAGAGTTTCACTTAAGGGGCATCATTGCAGTTAAGATTCCGATACGTAGGATCAAATTTCAACGCTCAAAAAGAGTGAAAAATACATTTCCTGCTTTGACATTATAATTAAATAGATTCGAAAATAATTTTCGAATAGGCGTATAAAAACGTGAAATGAACGCGAGTAATAGAACCGCGTAGCGAACGTAATAGTAGGTTGAAGAAAAAAGGCGTAATATCATCCCATTTAACTACCGAATATACCGTCGAAAGCTTGTTACGTTTCTATCCAACGTCTTTGCAACGACGAAATTCGTTTACCTGTATGTTAAATATGGAGGAGCACTTCTATCGGAAATGCCTAGAATTTGTTTCACTTCTTCCGGTGTTTTCTTCAAGTATATTATCTGAAAAAATAAATAAATTGAAGTCCAATTAATTCCAAAATAAATTTTGTTCTCCTGACCATCCACGCGTCAAATTTGGGTAATTTGTTTCATTGAACCAATCCTAAAGTAGGATTAACTGAATTTGAAAACTGAATAGTATTTTCCAGTAAGAATAGTCAATACAAATATTATTTAGATGCCCTATAATTTCCATCGTTTAAAGTATTTTGAATTAAGACCAGAAATAAACGAGTTTGAGTAATCGTGCTACCAACGTAATGAAAATCAGAAAATTTGTTAATTAAACTAAAATTGAAAAATTGCGCCAAATTCAATCATGGAGGGTTGCCAGAGCAGCCAGATTCAAATTCCCTGACTATTCCCTGACCATTTTAAGTTATTCCCCTGACTTTTTAAGGTCAAAATTAGACAGTTTTTATCTTTTACATTTATCAGAAGTTAATAAATTAACAACTTAAATTTGAATACAACAGTTAAAAAACCTTTCAAGGATCTAAATAAAAATAGCCGAATTTGCAGTAGATCTAGGGTAAAATTACCTTAAAAAAGTGTCAATATTAAAATTGAATTCCCTGACTTTTTACAAATTCTTAAAATCTCCTGACCTTTTAGGCCCATTTATAAAATCCCTGACTTTTCCCTGACGTGTGACAACCCTGTCATGACCAAAATTCAAGATTAGAAAAATACATCACCAGAAAACTAATGCACAAATGCGTCATTATTAAATAATTAAATTTCTTTGCAGGGTAAAATGCGTCAAGAAAAAATAATGATGTCCCATTGAAAAACAAGAAATTATTCACGGATAAAGAAAACAAGATGTCACACAATCCCCACGATGTATTATTTATGTTTTAAATATTAAATTTAAATTTGAACCAATTTTCAATCATCTTGTACATAAACTAAACAAACCCAAGAGGAGTTGCCTGGTTTTGGAAATAAAGTATCGAAACGTGAACACGTTAATTTAAATTATTTTTTAAACCAATCGAATATTTCGAGTTACCTGGTTTTGGTAATAAGGTAGCGAAACTCTAACGATTTTTTTTTAGTTAGATGGCGCTGGTATCAATTGGTAGGAAATTCAAATATCACAATAGCGCGCACGCGGGTCGGTTGGGTCCCGCGAATTAATGGCCAGAAATCTAACTAAAAAAATTGGTAAGATAACTTACGGCGTACGCTCCGATCAGGAAGGCAGCATTCACTCTCTTCTTGTTATCCGTACTGGTGTAGTGCACAAACGCCTTCTTGGAATACAATTGCATCTGAAAATGGACCCATAAACAAAGTATATTCATGATTACAAATTTGCGATGTACGCGTCTTGTTCTTCCAGACTTTGGCACCACAAGAAGTTTAAAATGAGAAAGTGGTCCGAGTGATTTAGCCCCAGCAGTTCGCGTTTTGGGGCTATTATGGTGGATCATCGAATTTCTCATTTAACTGCCATCAGCTTAAACAGAAGCTAGTGGTGATTGGCGCTAGTTACGTAGCTCGGCTTGGAATTTAAGCGCTTAAATATGTCAATCATATCGTTTGCGCTTTTGCATGGCTCTATACTCCCTATAGAAAAGGACCAAGAATCTAAAGGGACTCACTGCTCAGGCTTTAAAAAGCACGCGTTAATACTGGGAATAAGAAAATCATGGGGAATTTTAGTTCAATGTGAACAAACTTGGCGTCGCTGAAGTCGATTTCCGAAAGCTGGAGCGTTCACGTTTAATTTTGACTAAATGGAGCCGTTGTAGTCGGTTAAAGGCCGACTACATAAATCTTCGGTTTACTCTGTCTTTCACTGGAAGTCGGCTGACTGCATGGAACACGTGAATTGCAGTCAGCCGACTTCCAGTGAAAGACAGAGTAAACCGAATATTTATGTAGTCGGCCTTTAAATGATTAGGCTTAGTACAGGGTTGCCACATTTTTTTCAAAATCAAATTCCCTGACCATCTCCGGAGATTTTCCCCGACTTATTTTGTGGCCAAGTTTTTGTATTTTTTAACCTATATTTTAGAAATAGTTTCCTATTTGCAACCGAAATTAAATTCCCTGACATTTCCCTGATTTTTAGACTTTTTTTAAAAATTCCCTGACTTTTATACCCATATTCAAATTCCCTGACTTTTCCAGGTACCGTGGCAACCCTGTAGTAATTTTTAGACCTTTTATTTTTTTAAATTGGGTCTTTAGAAGTTTAATGGTAATTAACCATTGCTTTAAGTAAAAATAATCAGTAAGCAGAATATGGCTGAGTTTTAATCAAATTAACTTTCTAGCACGTACTGTCTCTTAAGCCCCAACTCGCAGTGATAGTTGAACAGAATTCTTGAGGCGCTTCAGAGCGGCTTATGTACCAGTAAGCCTTCCGATTTAGGCCACTCCTACTGTGTCAAAATTATTGGAACAGTGAGTCCCCTTAAATTCTTGGTCCATGCTATAGAGTAGTTTCAATTCGTAGCTTTGGCTATGGCCGCCATTTTGTGCGGGATTTTTTCTCTATGGCAAAAATCATAGGTGACGTCGTGTCACGTGATACTGAAATCACTGTATAGCACAACGTTTTTCTTAAGGCTTGAAAATACAGGGTTGCCACAAAATTTTGAGATTCAAATCCCCTGTTTTTTTAAGGGCAAAATTTTTATTTTATATTTTACTTTTATAAGAAGTTAATAATTATAAATTTTAATGGACTTATATTTCAGTAAAAAGGTTATTGCAACGTTGAAAAAATTAGCCAAACTTCCAAGGAAATAAATGATAATCGTAGAATTTGTCATAGATCTAAAATAAAATTATCTTCAAAAAGAGTCACGAGAAAATTGAATTCCATTTTTTAACCTTTATTTTGGTAAATGTATCCTATTTGCAAGCAAAATTAAATTCCCTGACATTCCCCTTACTTTTTATACTAATTATAAAAATTCACCGACTTTTCCCTGATTTTTAGACCCATATTCCCGACCCCTCAGCTACTTAACACGCACATTTTAAGGGTTGGGTTTTGGTTAATTAGGGTTGGGGTTTGGTATTTATTGACGCTCCAGCCATCTGGATGGGGTCAAGTTTCGTATACGTTTTCGAAGCGCTTTAGGGATGAGGTTAGACATATTTTACTAAATCCGTTTATCGCGGAAAAATTGGAATTCGTCACGCGCACGATCCAGACAAAGGCAAAAAACAACAATGGAGAAGGGCGCTTTGGCGAAATATTCATTTAATGCGAATTGTAAACCGCGAAACAATTAACGGTCCGATTAAAACCCCAAAACGGGCATTTTCAGCTTGTATTTAACGAGTTTAGAAATAGAATTAAAGATTTATTTAATGACCTGTAGGGGTACAGCTCTCTCGTAACAGGGCGGCTCACCAACAGTGGGAGCATAGTCTAACTAAAACTGTTCTAGCAAATCAGAAGTGCATTTAATATTCGCGGAACAATGAGTCTCAATCTACACACGTACCGCGTACGAACGAAAAGATTTAAAATGACCACAATAGAAATGGCCTTGAGGACCCCAATAATTGTTAAAAACTATGACTAGCTTCTGGAATGAAGCCTTCGTTTTTAAAAGGCCAGGTGTAGGATTGGAGCGCCTCAAAGTGGGTGTCTCTGGCTCTCTTTTTCAAATTCGGCGAGTGGGTCGAGATTTCACGAAACTACGCGTACTTGACGTGGGGGTCTCCGATTAAATCATAGGGTTTTTGGCTGAGCAAAATTAAAAATTAAATCGCCAAGTATCGACGTCATAATCGCCAGCCTAACGACGATTTCAATATCAAGAACCCCATTTTAGGGCTGTCTCGATCCCCACGAATATGACGCGCTCTCGGCCATCAAGTCATCTAAAATTAGTAGACATCAGTTCCACTGGTGTCTGCACTAGCCAAAACCCACTATTAGATTGTAGAGCGTCCTCCTCTGCCGGGGTCCATACTCTTTAAGCAATTGTCTGGTTTTCGCAAAAAGGATCAACTGGGGCAGTTCCGTCATGGGAAGGATTAGACCAATCAATTCATAACCAATAGTTTTTTGTTAATTACCAATACAAAACGTTTACCAAAGACGCTCTTGGTGTCATTATCTCCATTTGGATTTTAAAATTATTTTCCCCTTTGCAATACATTACCCATGTAATAAAAATCAAAATAAACATAAATAATAGAAAACCATATAATACTTAAAAACTATAATTTACAAATTTCCTAAAATATTGATATAAAATTATTTTTAACCCACTTAAGTTAAAGAGGTTCGTAAGTTTTTAACTTAAGGGAAATTCCAATATTGAAAATTAGCTTTTAACGAGTTAAAGTTAAAGATAAGAGGGAATACAATTTTTTTAATTGAAAGAGCAAAATTTTGCAAGCCCATTTGGGACAAAATATGAATACGCATAAGCCAAAAATGCTTTAAACACGTTTTTGCCTACATTATAGAAAGAGCTATTATCCCCTTTTCATATTTAAACAAATTACCATAATGAAAATGATTACGTCTTACCTGTAACTTTTTATTTAGTTTTGTGCAGTATCTGTACAACATTGCAAGGTTTAATGGTCCAAAATCCGCGTAAAAACTGAAATAAATGATGTAAAATTAAACCCTGATTTTCATAATTTTATTGAAAATTAACTGTGTAATAGAATAACGTACCTTTCATAAACAAGGTTGTCATCTACGGAAAAATAATGAACTTGATAATTTGTTTTTGGTCTTGGGCTTAATACTGTTGCAAAGTATAGCCTCTCTGAAATTAAAGGGTTGCAACCAAATTGTTAAACCATTTCAACTGATATTAATTATAATTTATTAGCTCAAGCTTTTTCTTACCTTTTATAAATTCCGCTAAATGAACAACTAGTCCTGAATCATAAGAGTCATAAATTATATCCATTTTTGATTGAATATTTGTCACAATTAGAGCCAAATTTGCTCAACTAAAAATGTTTACATTCGCAACAATTTCGCCTTATAACACTTCTCCAATCGTGACTAGACTGAGTTTCTTATTCGTTGAAAAATCTTCATTTTGTACGAGTATCAAAATTTCCATTAACATTATTATGGAAAATCTCATAAGCCTTGGGTAACCCCTTTAGTCGACATCGGTCATCGGATGACACTTCTCAAAATGTTTACATAAAATTAACAAAAACCCGTTTAACAAAAACTTAATAAATTTAAACTTGAAAATGTTGCCAATCTCCGATAATAGAGGGAACGTCAAAATAATTTACGAAATTGAATGGTAGCCAAGCTCAACCGAAGCATAACAACAAGGCTTGCGAGCAGAGAGCTCGATCTATGTCGGTGTAAATGCAACGGTTATTTTTTAAATAAATATTTTCCGTTGGAAATTTGAGCTACTAGATGTCGCTCAAACAGTAGTGGTAGAAAAGAAGACGCGCGAATATTTGAAATTGTCTCCACTATTGTTACACTCAAAATGAAGTAAAATTAAGGTAAAGTGATAATTTTTTTAAATAAAACCAGAAAGATGTACGTGAGAAGTATCTATCTTCTTATAGCGATAATGTTATTCACTTGAAACACATAATAAAAATATTTACTTAAAATTCATTTTGCGCTTGAAAATACATCTTATGGTCGAAAAGGGAGGTAAATAGTATCGTTTACAAAAGACATGTAGTTGTCGCGTGCACAAACATTATGTCAAATACGCTCAGTTCTAAAAATATGATTTATTAGTATATATACACGTGGAAGCAGTAGGAATAGCCGAATAGATCAGCAGCAAAACATTTTACAACAAACCAGTGTTGGGCATAAAGCTAATATTAATTTTCCATATTTGTATCTCATGGCCATCTCAAGAGCGGTTCAGATTTGGTCTCTCTCATAGGTACTCAGATTAAACGCGTATACTGAGAGCTCAATATAGAATTGATTATTGCTAAAGCCATCTCGCGTTCAGCTCATTAAAAAATTAAAGATTCCGCTCGGCTCATAAAACCGCCCACCGATCATAAAGAACTGAATCAGTTAATTGAAAACTAACTAATGGTATTATATTCCCAATTTAATCGAGAGTCTATGTGAAGCGCTCATCTCCGACGTCCACCTTCAGCCAGAAAGAGACACTGCTCTTTGAGACACTGTTTTTAGGAAGAATGGGTTTTCTCCCTTTCTAAAGAAATTCAGGCTCACCGAAACGCCCACACTCGGATCCTAGTCGAAGCCTTGTGTCAAATATAATATTTTTTTACACTAGGCCAAAAGTATTCGCTGACTTTGGGACGAAACGATTGCACCAGTGGCGTTACGACTAATATTGGGCTCCCCCGCAGGATATCAAAAGTTAACATGATTTGCACCCCCCCCCCCTCGAACCTTGTTAGCGTTCTCAATCGTTCTGATTTGCACCCCCCCCCCCCCTTGACCTTCTTCGATGGGCCCTACTTAAAACGAAAGGGCCCCTACTTTGTCATGGGCCCCCCCGCACCTTTTACCCCAAACTACCAACTTCTTCCATACAATAACAGCCAAACTGTATTTTGAAGTTCGCTATTTCCTAAAAACTACTCCAAAACTATCGAATAGTTTTCGCCTATTCTGTGCTCTTTTTTAAATACGCGACAAATTCTCCAAAATATTTCAGTGTGAAAGGTATACTATGGGTTTCTTACATTAATAATAAATAATAATAATAATAATAAGCTGGGCTAACACCCAAGGCACCACCTTAGGCCTAAATCTTCAAGCGACTTTTAAAGCCATTAATTCAGCTGGCCGGGCTACAATGCGTAGGAGGGTGGTCACCAACATACATTTGTAGGCTAAAAATTTTGTGACCTTTATCAATGTTTCTTATCTCAAATAGTTAACTAACAAGGAGACATCCCGAAGTGTAACCCACCGATTTCGTTCAAACTCGGGGGATTGGTAGACGTTCATGTATCATGAAAAATCCTAAAGGGAATTTATTCAATGGGCAACCGTTTTGCCATGGCAACAAATGGAAATTTTCCCATTGAAAATAACATGGGATTTTGACCGCAAATTAAACTTTTGATCAATTTGGATGTTTTTATTGTCAATTTTTCTTTATTTTTTCTTTTTTTGGTATTTTCGAAATTTGTTCAATTTTTTCACAGGGGGGGGGGGGGGGCTAGGAATCGGTCCGTTAACCACGACAAGTTTTTATGGAAGGGGAACCCGAAGAGCTCGGGGGGAAACCCTTTAAACAACTGGGGAGAGAACTTGCAAACTCAACGCGGAAAGAGTTGTTCCGAGTTTTCACCCAGTGCCACAAGCTGGGATCGAACCCGGCTCCTCTTGCTGCGAGGCGAAAGTGCTAACCACTCTGCCACCCCTCTACTAGCGCGCGTAAAGGCGCGTCACTCAACTTTGGGACGTACAACCATTTTGAAGCGCGTAATGAAAAATCCATGATGACGCACCACAGTGGAAACGAAGCTTTACAATGAAAGGGACTTAAGTTCCGCCCGTTTCTCCAGACGCATTCGCGGCCCGGTGAAAATGGAACCTTAAAGTAATATTCCAAATGTATACAAATATTCGCTTGTGTTAGTTGATATGGAAACGTTCACGAATGGCGGACGTTTCGAGGCGGCGCTTAGCCACGACGTACGCTTAGGACGCTATGAACAAGCACCCAATAGTTTCTTGTTGGGGGTGGTGCGAACGGTGCGACCGCCCCGGGCGCCGTCATAGGGGGGCGCCGAAAGAGATCGGGACTAATAACTTGTGAACGCGAGACCGAAACGCCTAACCTCGCGCTGTCAATAGACGCGGGTATTCAGAGATCTCGCACCACCTGAAAAACTTGTTCGGGCCGCTACTCGTCGTTTTGACCATCATAGACTAAAGAAGGCTTAATTAGTCTATGTTTTGACCATCCGTGAATTTTTTGGCGGAATTTATACAGATCTGCACTAGGAATTCGTACGCACTTCCCGTATCACCACTATTTCGTGATCCATATCCATAATAGTTTCCTGCTTGGGAATAGAGCTTAAGAAATACAGGGTGTTTCAAAAGGTTATGCAAATATTTGAAGGAGTTGTAGGGGGTGAGTTGAGAAGTATGCCTGTTTTTCCCATTTCCCTACGATGAGTTAAAAGAGCGCCAGAGAGTTTCAAAGTGTGGCCTACTCTTCCCTGGAAGTAGGCAGCAACGAGCGCAAAAATAAGCAGCAGGGAAATGCGAACATTAAGGTTTGGGTTCGTGTGATAGGTAAAAAAGGACTTTGGAAACAAATCGAGATAACCAGCGTATAAAAGAAAACTTAAACAGTATTTAAAGTCCCTGCTGCTTGGTTTAGTGCAAGTTGCCGCCTACTTCCAGGAACTAATAGGCCACACTTTGAAGCTCTCTGGCGCTCTTTTAACTCATCGTAGGAAAAGGGGAAAAAAACAGGCATACTTCACAACTCACCCCCTACAACTCCTTAAAAATTTTGCATACACTTTTGAAACACCCTGTATAATAACAATAAGTATGACACTAACTATTGTTTTAAAGCTTATGTTCTTACTGAACCTTTTTTCGACACTGTCACTCTCGTACAGCTCCGACTTGGGCTCGCAATCGAATTGAGTAGTATATTATCGTCCTTGGTTTTAGTATATTTGCTCTTAGGAATAATTAAACGCTAGGGGGCTCCGTACTGACCTAAACTCTGATTGTCCAAAAACTCTGTATATCAATTCGGTGATAATTTTTACCTCTCCGAGGGGACAAAGTCCCCTAGGAGGGGTTATACAACGACCGTGTCTGTCTGTGGGTCTGTCTGTGGGTGGGTCTGTGTGTCTGTCAGGCCTGCGAACGCGTTCGCATTTTCGGTGCAAAGTGTAATCACTGCGTACGCAGTTTCTCGAGATCTCTGCGTTCGCAGTTGCTAGTAATTAGGGAACAAAGTCGAAAAACCGTGTTTGCAAAACCACCGTGGGACGGTGAGCGTTAACGGATTAATTTGCAGTCGGGGTTGGTTTGGTGGTTTTTTTTCGTCAACGTTCGCCGGCACGACAGGTTTAATTCAGTGGTTTGGATATTTCGCTATTGTAATGTTTATGTGTAGGGTGGTAATGTTGTGTTATTGTTATGACGTTTGTGGGTGTTGAGTTTGTGGTGTGTATGTACGGGTGGTATCTCTCCAACTCTTTCTTATTGACTTTTGGGACGGACCGAGTGCTGAGTGTAATGCTACCTCTCAACATCCAATGGCAGGGTTTCCACCAATTGTTCACGGTATTCGTCTTAGTATCAACTTGCGATCGCATCGGGCGGGTTTCGAACCCGAGACCGCCTGTTTGACAGGCGGACGTTCTACCACAGAACCACCGACACTTATTACGTTTCATTGAAAATTAGACCTTCAGCTTTATCGAAAGCGTATTTAATAGAGTACGAAATTTTTGTTTAATTGAAATAGAGCAAGATTTCGTGGAAGATTTAAATTATTGCATCGAAGAAATTCTAATTTAGCGATTTCTCATTTGATTAAAAACAAACGCGTCACCCAGGTTTCGAACCCGGGCCGTTCAGTTAGGCAGTCGAGCGCTCTACCACAGAACCAACGATAACTTCGAGCTATATTGCAAATAAGACACTCATTGTAAGCATAATAGTTAACAAAGTCTTGAATTTTTTTACGAATGAAATTGTGAAGGACTAATGTGGTTTTTTTACGAAAAAATTATAAAGACTTAATCTTGTTTAATATAATAAGTTGCTTTATTTCAATTTGGTACTTTTGTTTAGGGTTTTTTTAATGAATGGAGTTAAAGATTTTTTTCTTCTATTATTTGACGTTTTATTTTTGCGGTTGTATATTTGTTTTATCTTTTATTCTTTTAAAATTATTTACTTCTTCCGCAAAATGGTTCATTTTTTGGAGGAACCTTTTTACTTATTTTTTGTGTATTAATGTTTTGAGAACCTTTACGTTTGGGAAAGGATAATTTTTGACGGAACCTTCAAAGTGTATACGTCGCATTTTCAAAAAGTTTAATGGTCAAATCTTGTTTTAGCGCAGTCAGCAGATAAGATAAAGGGTAGAACCCGTTAGTTTTTTGTAATTTATTTAGTTTTTTCAGTCGTATATTCTTATCTATTAGGTTTAGCGTATTGGTTTTCAAGCTTAATAATTCATTTATTAACAACATATCGAGTTGGTCTGGTTTTCAACTCGGTCGTAATTTATTTTAAACGTTTTCTCGGCTGATTAAGATGTTTAATGCAGTTCATCAATTGGGTTCGTTTGTGTTTATTTATAAAGAACCCTAACTATTCCCTCTACGGTCATTTATTGATATACGTTTAGTCAAGTGGCTTTCTGTGCTTTGTGAATGGTAAGTTTTTCGCTTCTTGTTAATAAGTTTTTTGGTGGTGTGGATATTTGGATATCTACGATTCCTAATGCAGTCATTGATATCCTGGGTGTGCAAGTTATTATATGATATTGGAAATTGGACGGTTTTGGTCTTTTTCATGCGGTATGTGTCACAACGTCAACAGGATGGTTCCGACAGTCTACGAGTCGTCCACTACCAGATATCTACGGTATCTTGATCGGGCGAACGTTGAAATAAAATGAGCGTTAACTATGCGGCAAGTATTTCGTAAGCGACAAAAATACAAATACCCTCTGTAGATATTTCTTTCATTAAAATTGGCTTCGTATTATATTTAACTGCTAAACTTGTACCGTAAATAGGGTTAAAGTCAATTGTGCATTGTTTTAGTTCGTCTAACTCACTGTTGTAACTACTTAATTTATAATATTCTGAATAAATTAATCTCGGTTGTTTAGTCTCAATTATTTTAATTCAAATTAAAATTTTATACCGGGCGGGATTGAACCGGGATTACGTTATTAGTAAATAACTCTGAATTGGGGAGATATAACTTTGAGGGTCATCTCGAGAAATTAATACCGCTAGTTGTATTTTAATTTTGATTGTGTTTAGATTTTGGGCGGTATTGTTGGCTTTAACTATCATTTTTTCGAGTGAAGTGGTTTAAAGAAGGTTTTCTGTGTTGTTATATCGTAAGCGATAAAAATACAAATACCCTCTGTAGATATTTCTTTTATTAAAGTTTGCTTCGTATTACATTTAACTGATAAAAAATTTCTGTAAATAGGGTTAAATTCAATTGTACGTTGTTCTAGTTCGTCTAACTCACTGTTGTAACTACTTAATTTATAATATTCTGAACAAATTAATCTCGGTTGTTTCGTTTCAATTATTATAATTCAAATTAAAATTTTATACCGGGCAGGATTGAACCAGGATTACGTTATTAGTAAATAACTCTGAATTGGGGAGATATAACTTAGAGGGTCATCTCGAGAAATTAATACCACTAGGGACAATGCTTCCGAGGAGAGGTATATTTTGGCTTGCCAACTTGTTACCTCTCCTAGGAGGGGTTATACAACCACCGTGTCTGTCTGTGGGTCTGTCTGTCAGGCCTGCGAACGCATTCGCATTTTCGGTGCAAAGTGTAATCACTGCGTACGCAGTTTCTCGAGATCTCTGCGTTCGCAGTTTCTCGAAGGGTTGGCAAAACCACCGTGTGACGGTGAGCGTTAACGGATTCATTTGCGGTTTGGTTTGGATGGTGTTTTTTCGCTCACCGTCGTGACGGTTTGGTGTTTTACGTTTTTGTAATGTTTATGCGTAGGTTGTGACTTGTGAGTGTTGAATTTGTTGTGTTTGTGTTCTGATGGTTGTGCATGTTGAGTCTGTTGTGTTTATATGGGCGTTTTCTCTCCAACTTCTTCTTAATGACTTTGGGACGGACCGAGTGCTGAGTGTAATGCTACCTCTCAACGTCCAATGGCAGGGTTTCCACCAGTTGTACACGGTTTTCGTCTTAGTATCAATTTGCGATCGCATCAGGCGGGATTTGAACCCGAGACCTCCTGCTTGACAGGCGGACGTTCTACCACAGAACCACCGACACTTGTTACGCCTTATTGAAAATTAGACCTTCAGCTTTATCGGAAGCGTATTTAATAGAGTACGAAATTTTGGTTTAATTGAAATAGAATTGAAATTGAAATTATTGCATCGTAGAAATTCTAATTTAGCGTTTCTCTATTGATTAAAAACAAATGCGCCACCCAAGTTTCGAAACCCAGACCATTCGGCTTGGCAGTCGAGCGCTCTACCACAGAACCACCGATAGCTCCTTAGGTTTACTGAAATTAAGACACGCATCGTAAGCATAATAGGTAATAAAGTCTTTTTTTATTAATGAATTTATGAAGGCCTAATCTGGTTTTTTTAAAGGTAAAATCTTGTTTTAGCGCAGTCAGCCGAGATAAGAGGGTGGTCCACTTTATTAGTTTTTTTGTTATTTATTTACGGGTATTATTAACGACCTATATATAGTTGTGTTAATTCAAAGGAGATAATTTAACGTTAATTGCTTTAAGAGCTGGCGGTTAGTCAAGTGGCTCTCTGTGCTTTGTTGATGGTAAGGTTTTTGCTTCTTGTAAATATATTTGGTGTGGATATTTGGATATCTACGATTTCTAACGCAGTCAATGATATTGGAAATTGGACGGCATTGGTCTTTTTCATGCGGTATGTGTCACAACGTCAACTGGAAGTCTACGAGCGTTGAAATAAAATGAGCGTTAAAGATGCGGCAAGTATTTCGTAAGCGAGAAAAATACAAATACCATCTGTAGATATTTCTTTCATTAAAATTTGCTTAGTATTATATTCAACTGATAAACATGTATTGTAAAAAGGGTTAAATTCAATTGTGCATTGTTTTAGTAAGTCTAACTTGCTGTTGTAACTACTTAATTTATAATATTCTGAATAAATTAAACTCGATTGTTTCGTCTCAATTATGTAAATTAAAATTAAAATTTTATACCGGGCAGGGTTTGAACCGAGAATACGTTTTTCGTAAATAACTCTGAATTGCGGAGATATCTTTGGGGGTCGTGTCGAGAAATTAATACCACTAGGGACCATTCTTCCGAGGAGAGGTATATTTTGGCTTGCCAACTTGTTATTAATTACCATAAATATTATTATTACGTTATTTCTCTCAAAACGTTTACGCATTCTTCTATCAGGAAAAATAGCGTCTGCACATGTGTAGTAGCGACGCTTCCGAGCCCAAGTAAATAAGAAAGATGACCGTGGAATAATCAGCTAGGCTAGGCTTGGCTAATACCCAAGGCACTACCTTAGGCCTAAGTCATCAAGCGACTTTTGAAACCATTAATTCAGGTGGCCGGGTTGCAATGCGTAGGAGGGTGGTGGCAAGCCCTACACGCCACGCGATCGAGCATACACTAACTATTACCGTTAACCACAACAAGTTTTTATGGAAGGGGAAACCGAAGAGCTCGGGGGAAAACCCCTTAAATTAGTGGGGAGAGAACTTGCAAACTCAACTCGGAAGGAGTTGTTCCGAGTTTTTACCCAGAGGAACCCGGCTCCTCATGCTGCGAGCCGAAAGTGCTAACCACTCCGCCATCACCCCACTTACGTTAAAAGTCACTTGAGATCTATTAATCCGTCGAATTTTTTCGGATCAACTTTCAGCTGCTCTTTGCCGGAGCGAGTAGCCAGTGGAGCACGCAAATCTGCCCAGAGATTGCCAGTGGAGTGCGAATTTGCGAAAACTAGTCAAGAGCACTCCGTGGGCAGTAAAGATGACATAGTGGAAAACGCTTGTTTTTAGACAAAAGCTCCTGGCGGAAGAAGGCGAGTAAGAGGCGGAAAAAATTGTACAATAATTACTAAACCAAATATAAACGCTTATAACTCCATATTTTTATAAAAACGATTTCCAATATTAGACGCATTAATTTTACGCAATTATTTTACGAAGTATTTTGATTCTAAAAATATCTATATTATTAGGCCTATTAGCATTTTATAGGCTAAGCAATGACACAGCCTCGATCGTTCGAAAGTAATTCGTTGATAAAGCGCAGTTTATTTATTTTCTTATAATGGTACTTTAAGAATCCCCAATACGACAAATTCCGAAGAAACCATTTAAAATTGGAATATTTTACAACATAGAAGTATATTTTAATTGATCAACTCTTTCTTTGGCGAGTTATTTTTTCTTGCCTTCGATATTTCCCAGCCACGGGTATTCTTCGGGACATTTGCTGCACGTGTACATGATCCTTGGTCCGGATAACGGCGTGGTCTCGAAATTACAAAAATTTCCGTTTAGTTCGTTGTCACTGGGATTCGCTTTTGCGGAACAAAGACTTTGACTGGGCTTGGTGACGCAATTCTTCTGTTTGTATTGGGAGAGCGGGACGGGATTTTTCACGTACTCGAGGACTTCTTGAATGGTCACGACGTAAACACCGGGTTTCTTGAGAACTTCGTCTATGAACTCGAGGTATCCTTCCTTGCGTTGCTCTTGCATCAACCAGGCAGCGTGCAAGAAAAGCGGAAACGGAGCTCTGGTGGAATTATAATGCCTTTCGAAATTCTCCAAGAAGTAGTTGAAGGTATCTTGCTTAGTTTCGGGATAAGGCAAGCAACCGTCGGCCATGGCGCAGGGGACATCGACAAATTCCCCATCGCCCACATCTCGCTTCTTGAATAAACTAACCATGGGTACGATCCACATCCCCGGGTATTTGGCTTTTGGGCAAGGCTCGACGACGCAATCTTGAGTGTACCCGTAATCCAGAGTGTAAGGCCAAAGCGGAGGATCGGTGTGCGTTCGGGTAGGCATGGAGCAGTCGTAGATGTTTTTTAGGCTGTGCAACGCTTCGAAGGTGGTATTTCCGGAAGTTTGCAGGAACGGCGACCTAAAGCCCCGGATATCGTTTTCCGGGATCAGGCCGAATTTCGAGATCATCGTTCTCATTCCAGAAACTTCTTCCAGCCATCTGGTTTTCTCGAACTTCTTCCACGCGTCTGTACTGGAAACGTGACTAAACGGAACAAAAATTGGAATGTAATACTCTTCGCGAAAAACCGATTGTCGTAATACTAAATATTCGGAATATTTAACTATTCAAAGGCGGGAAATAACTAAACACCAACCTGATTGAATGAATGGCAATTTCACTCCCATATCTGTAGAGATTGTGAGCGTGGGCGTAGTTGTTGTACTCGTGGCTGGCGAAGAACGTAGCGGCGATATTGCAACCGCCGGGGTTTTTCTTGGCTAATTTGGTGAAAAGGTCTTTGTAGAGTGGGTTGTAGTTTATGACGTTGATAGCGTCATCGAAGGTCAACATGACGAACTGGGGAGTTTGCTGGACGTCCGCAATTGGACTCGGGCTTTTCATACATCTACACAACGGCGCTTTACATTTCCCCTCGTCGGTGCAGAGATCCGCGCTGACTTGGGCAGCGAGCAGAGCCGCGAGCCCGAAAGACGCTAAGAGGAACTTCATCTGGCTGGTTTCCCAAATGGAGATGCCGACCGCGACCGTTATTCCTTTTTATAGTCGCCGCTAAGACGATTCAACGCGTCGATCAGTCAATTGAAACGCGATAAGATTATGAAAGTGAAATTGACGCGGACACCAGTAGGTGAAATTCTCTGAAATTGTAAGCGTCACCGTGAGACATTTAATTCACCAAAACATATTTGCCATATGCGCTTTTCTTATCAGCCGTATTTTTTTTCAAACTGTCCCAGGAATTTTTTTTTTTAATTCCGCGTTGGTGATAATTAATTACATAAAATATGGTAACGCTTCTTTAAAGTGTGGAAATAAATTACGTTACAATTATTAAATGTGTGAAATATGATTACCATGAATGTATTCATTTCAACCATGAATATCGAACTGCAATAGCGAGTCTCTGGCCTCAGCCGCTACGATGGGAGGGTCTTAGTTATTATGACGTTGGTCACCCGCCGCCACTCAAAAATTGTATCGAAGGGAATCGTTTCAAAACTTGACTATAGCTTCAGTGCCAAGGCTTAGCGCGAAATTTAATTTATAAAATTTTAATACACATCTTTTTGATTGAACGAAAATAGGTAAGAATATTATTAATAAATTCCTTTATTTATGATTATTAAATAATTTGGTTAAAGTACAGGTATTTTCTAAGAATCATCAGTCATTTTCTACACCGGTTAAATCGCGCAATTCCTGGAACCATTTTTTGGATCGAGTCAACGACAAACGCCTGTCTCCTGATTGGCTGAACGGATGACGTAAAGCGCAGAAAGGCTCCGCCCATCTGAGCCCCAGATGGTAGAAAGGGTAATGATATATATTCATGGTTTGAAATGAATACATAAATGATACAACGGAGTGCGTTCGGTGTAGAGAATATATTCCGACGGGCTATTTAGCCACTTGGCGTTATGTAGGGGTTAAAGAGGTTTTGAGGTTAACGGTAATAGTAAGTGTATTGAGCTGTTGGCTTACATGCACTGAACTCCGGCGAATTGTAAACTAGCCACCTGGTATTAAATATCACTCTTTGACTTGGTCCTAAGGTGGTGCCTAGCTGATTATTATTATTATTTAGGTAGCTTTCAAGTATCTTCTCTATTTCGCCGCTTTGTCATGTCACTCCCTAAAGTGACCCTCAAAATAATACTAAAACTGATGGTATTGTACCTAGAATCATACTAGTGCGTGCTTTATTATTCGGTGATTTGCCTCAGTTTATCTTTCGGACTATTAAACGGACCTTATGGTATGCGAAACCCTGGGCATCGAGGGCATGCAGGGGAGCGCTATGGACGATATGGACACATTTTTTTTATTAGAACCAAAAAATTTATTATTTATTTATTTTTTGTCTTTGAATTTTTAGGTGTCTTGGAGGTGATTTATACTAACTTTTAAGTACAAATAAATAAATGGCGTTGATTTTTGCTTAAATTAGCCTTTAACACCTTCAACTCGTTAATTTATCCCGTTTTGGGGTAAATTTCGTTAGTTGCCACTCCCAAACAAATATTTAAGAAGGGTTTTACTCTTCCACTTCAAAGCTCGAGGTAAGGACTCTATAGACCCCTAAAAATGGATACTAAACCACCGGAAAATTCAGTGGCGGATTACCGCACAGGCGCATAAGGCGCGTGCCTGGGGCCTCAGCAAAAGCGGGGGCCTCAAAATCGTTGGGTGCTTCATGGGATGAAGCACCCAACGTTTTTGAGGCCCCCGCTTTTGATGAAGTTCATACTCGAGATCAGAGTGCGCCTGGGGCCCCACAAAATCAAGATCCGCCACTGGGCAAATTTTAATATAATTATATAATATAATGAAAATATATATCTGATCAGCTAATCCCATTAATTCAGGTACCCTGGTTATACCGCGTAAGGGGTCGTGGCGTAAGGTGCGGCACCAGGAGATTTTTCTCAATTGTGGACCCCCTATATATATATATATATATATATAGGGGGTCCACATTTGAGAAAAATATCCTGAATTAATTAATATATATAAACATGTATATAGGTAGATATAGATATGTGAAAATTTTTAACAAATTTCAAAATTTAAAAAATGTCAAAAATAGAAAAAATAGATACAAAAGTGAAGAACAAAATAAAAATTGATCAACTTTCAATCAATGTGAACAAAATGGGTGAAAATTAACCAAAATGGCTAAAATCGGAAAAATTTGAGAAAAAAATTCAAACAATGAAAAAATATTTCGAAATTTTTTTAAATAAATTATTTTTTCAAAATGGAAAAATTAATAAATTTTAATTTTTTTTATCAAAAGCAGTAAATTTGATCAATAACGATAGGAATTGATTGAATTAGATTATTTGTGAAATATCGGAAAAATATATAGATAAATTGGTTGATTTAAAAAAAAATAATTATTTTGGTCAATTTGGTCAAGAATGATCAAAATTAGAATTAATAGATCAAAATAGGCAAATATTTAAATTAAAAAATTTATAAAATATGACTAAATTTTTCAAAATTGAAAAAAATTAATAAATTTGTACCAGTTTGATCAAAAGCAGTAGTTTCGATCAAAATTAAAAAAAATAATTGAAATTTATAAGTTGTGTAAAATTAAATTCATATACAGATAAATTGTGTTTTTTGAAAAATATATTTATTTTGATCAATTTGGTCAAACTTGACCAAAATTTGAAAAAAAATAATCCGAATTTTAATCATTGTTGACCAAATTGATAAAAATTATTTTATTTTTCAAATACACCAATTTATCTATATATTATTCCGATATTTCACAAATAATCTATTTTAATCAATTATAATCAATTTTGAAAAAATAATTTATATCAAACAATTTCGAAATATTTTTTTCAATGTTTGTACTATTTCAAATTTTCTCTCACATTTTTCCAATTTTTGCCATTTTGGTTCATTTTCCCCCATTTTGCTCAAAAGTGCTAAAACCTGATACAGTGACATCTAGGGTAGGATATTACCTACCAGTGATGTATCAGATTCATTTCCCTTTTTATCCCCGACGGAGCGAAGGATCTCATTGTTGATATTTTTTTTGGTAGGTTCGTCAAATACTTTGAGATAGAACGCGCGTGGTCTTAATGTTATTTGGTACTAAATTCAAATATCACAGTATAACGAACGCGGGCTGTAGGGTACAATGAATTGGCAAAAACCTTTATTTAAAATTTAAAATTTATTGATGCAATTATAAATGTAGTTTGGAATTGACGAGGCCCTAAAAATGTAATTTCCAATCAAATCGAAGTTAATTTAAGACATCTATGTACTGTAGATTTCAAGACAAAATTGGCCAAAAAAGCAATAAAATGTGAAAATAACCCACTGGGGGGCATCCGATTGTCAAAATGAGGACTGGGAATGGAAGGTCTACATTATCCTGCACTTTGATGTCTCATTCACCATGTTAGCCCTAACGGTTGAATAGTTGTGTCCAATAAGGCGGTGGCCGTGTTTCAGGTGACAATAGTCGACAAAAATCCCAATGGGATTGTGTGGAAAAGTGGTTTGAATAGGGCGAAGAACCAATAACGGATAACGAAATTAGAGTCCAAATTTGAGATCTTCAGTTTCCACTTCCATAAAAACTTGTTGAGGTTAACGGTAATAGTTAGTGTATTGAGCTGTTGGCTCGCGTGGCATGAAGGGCTTGCCACCACCCTCCTACGCATTGTAACCCGGCCACCGGAATTAAAAAGGCTTTAAAAGTCGCTCGATGACTTAGGCCTAGCTGATTAATGATTATTATTATTATTATTATTATTATCCTTGGTTTATAGATTTCATATAAAACATAGCATAAATAGTGTTAGAAATAAGTTTTTCTTTTATAATAAATCGTTGAGTATTTATTTCCTACTCGGAAATTAAATCTCCGGGCTCTTAGCCTTTCAATTTACATAGGACCACGTAGTAGGCGCTTTGTAATTTATTGCTTACTTAGTAAACGAAAATCTAGCAGCTTATGAGCTCTATGTAAACTAAAAAAACTATTTGCACAGGGGAACATTAATTACTTACCAAAAAGCAGCATCGTAGTGCAATGGGGCAGCAGCTTTTGAACTGGGTACCACTAATGCACGTGGAAAATGGCATATTGAAGAGTGAAGGCAGTCTGACTCTAATATGATCATTTGTTATCAATGGTATATTATTATTATTATTTTTAACATGTTTTGTAAAAGCTTCAAATCAATAAATCGACAATTAAAAATAGATGTAAAATAATTTTTAAATTTGACTTGGGTGGCTAGTGGATATGGGGCCCAGTTCGTAACTTTTCCCAGGGGTCCCGAATGTTGCGGCAAAACAATTCGTAGAGCAGAGTCAGTGTACGATTGATTCGAAATATAGTGCATACTTCACACTACTACTATTATATTTTAAATTTATCATAGATATAATGATCGTTATAATCTAGGCTCGATAATATTTTGGTTACTTACAGACGGTAACGGAGGCAGAAAAATAATCGAAATTAAATTTTCTGTTAGTGATCTCCATTTAAAGATATCACGGACATTCCAATCCGTGACATTCCAATCATCTTGTACATTAACTTAATAAACCAAAGAGGAATTTTATCGAAAAATAATTATTTGAGTTACCTGGTTTTGGAAATAAGGTAGCGAAACGCGAATTAGCTAGATGGGGCCTGTATCAATTGGCATGAAATTAAAATATGACAATAGTGTGTACGCGGGTTGAAGGGTCCCGCCCAGAAATCTCACTTAAAATGTCTTAATGCAACCAAAAGTAGTTAATTTAACCTTTTAAATAATGATCCAACCTTCTCCTAATTTGTTGGCTTCTTCGTATTAGTTCCCAAATGGATCTATTCTCACGTTTAACTGATTGAAGTCCCATTTTCACGGTGGGTAGTGGTGGTTAAAGAAACTCAAAAAGGGTATCAGCTACAAGCGATCGGGAAAATAGGGCCTTAAAGCTATATGTAACGTTAAAAGGAACCAAGGCTATGGACTGCAATGCAAAGGATGAAAAAATTAACGATCAAGTAGATTATCCCAATATGAAAAGGGATAAAAAAACTAAGCCCTAAACAAATTTTAAGAAATTTAAAAACTTACAAATAGCTCGTACCGACAGGTCTTCGAGCAAACAAAATGACGCGAAACTCGGACCAAATAGATCTTCGAGTGAAAAACTAAATTAAATTAAATCTACTTATTCACTAATTTTATCATCCTTAAAGCTATAGTAGAGGACAATTTTGAGATATGCTTTAACACTAGAAGGTATTCATATCGATTTAATAAAGATAACATTTGAAGGTAAAGCGCGTGATTTTATTTGTACATAATATGGTTGTGTATAGTTTCGTGTCCAATTTATCGGCCTTCCGCGTTTCCCGTCCATGGGAATGAGGTCGGGCAACTTCCGCAAGAAACCATGTATCGAGAACCTCCCGGGGCGACTTTCTCGTAGTAACAAGTACGTCCCGGAAATTTGCATTTCTGGGGCAAAGGCAACTCTTGACAAGGCGTCTTTTTATATTCGGACAGGGAGACGGGGTTCTTCATGTACTCGACGACTTCGTTCGTCGTGACCAGGAACACGTCGTCTTTCTCCAGCAGCCAGTCGACAAACTTGAAATAGGCCGTCTGTCTCTCTTCGTTTTGTAGCCACGCCTGGTGAAGGTAGACCGGGAAAGGAGCTTTGTTCGACTCGTAATGACGCAAGAAGTTAGCCTTCATGTATTCGAACGTAGACTCAACCGTTTCGGGAGGGGGAACGCAGGCGTCGAGCATGGCGCAGGGAAATCCATCCAGTTCCCAGTTGACCATCGGGACTAGCCACAAACCGGGGAATTTCTCGTTAGGGCAAGGCGCGATTTGGCAATCTTGAGCGTATCCGTGGTCCAAAGTGTACGGCCATATCGGAGGGTTGGTGTACACTCTGGATGGCATTGAGGAGTCGTAAGTGAAACCGTTCTCCTTTAGCACCCTGAAAGTCACGTTGCCAGCCGTTTGCAAGAAGGGGGCTCTTGACCCGCGAATCTCGTCTTTCGGGATCAGAGCCAGGTTGGTAAGAATAGTGCGCATTCCATCCAATTCCTGCTTCCATTCTGTGGCGTCGGCCTTCTTCCAGTGTTCGGTTTTGGATATGTGACTATTAAGAGAAACGATGGACGACTGTTAAATTCGTACGTAGGTCGCAAAAACATAGAGTTCTGGAGATTTGCCCTCTTACCTGATGGAATGTACCGCCACTTCACTGCCGTATCGATACAGTTGGTTCACGTAGTGGTAATTGGTGTAGTCGTGAGTAACGTAGAAGGTCGCCTTAATGGGACAGTTGTTGGCTTTGTTCACTCTGCCGGTCATCAACAAGTTTTTGTACGTCGGGTAGTTAACGACGTTAACGCCGTCGTCGAAGGTCAGAGTAACCAGCTGCGGGGTGTCTTTAACTTGCAGTCCATTCGGAGGATCACTAGTGAAACAGCCGCAGTTTGACGCGCAATTGTCGCGAGTACATTCTAGACGTACCCCTGACAATAATCCGAAAAAGGATAAAATAATTAAAACCTTCATGGTGAAATGGTGACTTGAAAGTGCTTCGAACGTGCCTAGTTGCTCTTTATATAACCGTGGGATGGAAAGGAGGGAGGGGATCAACTATTGCCTCGGAATTCTCAATTTTACAATCTTAGGTGGAAACTATTTTATCAGAAATCTTGGTAAAAGACTAAAAGAATTAAGGCGGGCTAATAAACGTACAAAGTGATATTTCGAAATATGCCCAATAAAAAACAACAGGCGGTTGCCTCCAATTTCCCGTTATTGTACACACATCCATTCTTCTTATCTAAAGAATAATATCTTTCGGTGATTCGCCAATATTTTTACCGCATTTGTACAAAATATTTTCGACCAAAGTCAGATAGTGGCGTTTTTGGAATTGGATCTGCGGAATCGAAACGAGATTAGAAGAAAACGGTTGAGACGAGATTTTATAATGAATAAATCACGAAAAGGCGTTTTATTTCCCCGAAAAAATAAAAAGGATTTCGTAAGGGTGAAATCCCTGCCATCAAGTTTCCAGGAAACGAAATAAACCTCTCAGAAAATAATACAACTAAGTATCCGCCGCTTGTTGAGATAACGCGACGGATAATATACGCGACTAATCTGCATAAAAGAGTGGCTATAATTATTGTTTAATAACTGCGCAATAAAAGGCCGTGAAGATCGTCATTACCTACTTAAGAAGTTATTGCAAATTTCCCGCGAATTATGTCAATTGTCTATAGACAAGTTGGCTATAACAGAAGTGTACATGATAACGCGATGACGTCAGGGGCGGATCCATAGGGGGGCGATGGGGGTGATCGCCCCCCCTTAGAATACTTGAAAAAACATAAAAAACATTTGAAGTTATTGAAATATATTTAAAGAGACTAGAGTACACTAGACTTTCTAGTTGTAGAAAGTACTTTGTTTAAGCAAACGAAAATGAGAGCTCCACGTTACATTTTCACGCTCCCCATACTTTAATACCTGCCAACTAAATTTGTGAAGAAATAGCAGATGACTTTTGAATTCCCATGATCGCCCCTCCTTACTTGATGGCCTGGATCCGCTCCTGGATGACGTGGAATAAAAAAAAGCGGGTAACGAGTAAATGTTTAATAATAATAGTAAGACTATGGTATAAAATAAGTACAACAGTTTAAACCTTAAGTGAAACGGGAAGGATCTATAGTTTTCCCGCGTTTTGACTAAAAAGTATCAAGAATATTTTACAGTATATATTATATCCATTATGTTATTTGCTTGAAATAACATTTTTCAAAGTACGTTTCGGAAGAAAAAAATAATGCCGGGGGATATAATAACAATAATAATAAGATATGCTATTAACCAAGGCACCACCCAGTCATCTAGCGACTTTTAATGGCTTTATCCCAGGTGGCTTCCTTCTTTCATGCCACGCGAGCCAGTGTTGAGAGAACTTGCGAACTCTACACTTTACGAGTTTTCCGAACAAGATTTCGAATTACTGAAATTATTTTTTTTTTGTAATTATTGGATTTAGATTTACGCTCGGGTGTACGTACTGAACGGCGAATTTTGACAACGGATTATTTTCTTTGGTTAATATAAAACCCAATATCAAAAGTCAAAATTTAGGGCACTCTGAATGTTTATTAAAACCCAATATATTTGACTTATTTCTATTTTTTTAAATTTGAGTTAAATATAATAGCACCACTAATTGAAAAATAACGATCCATTGAAAGAAAAATTATTCATTTCAGAAGCTTTAGAATATTACTAGAAATATCTTTACAGAAAATCATTTTCATGTTGTGGTACTCGTCTTGCGAAACTGTGCAAATATAGATGTTCATATTACAATAACCATGACTAAAGTTATAACAAGACTTAACTTCTAAGGGTCCTATGGTTTTCGATGGGTGATCAGCTTCAACTTGGTATCAATTTCAAGAACCTCGATGTTTTTTGAGTCTCTAACTTTAGCATATTGGCCCGAATAACTTTAATTTTAAAATATTTTTTCGATAAAGTGTTAAAGACACAGTTTCTAAATCTTCCGCTATGCCAGTATGGTCCTCAACCTCCGTATGGATTTTGATCACACTTTCATCATTAGAAACATCTTCATCGTCGTCATCGTAATCTACGGTTTCCAAAAGGTTTTTCTTAGTATTTCTTTTAACATATGTTTATTTAGAATTAGACAGAAGGCTCCTAATTAGTTCTAAATCAGATGTTTGAACTGCGTTATCCATCTCTAACGAAGAAATGGTTTCAATAGCATCTGCTCTCCATGACTTTATAGCATGTGATATTTCAACAATCGTTGGTATTGCTAAACTTTTACAGCCTTGTTGAAAAAAACGGTTGTCATCCTTCTTGCTTTAGGTATTTGAAAATCTTTTCACAAGCCAACTGAGCTTGTACGTCCAATGAAAAGTTGGTTATCGTAGAAAACACCGAGCTCATGCTTCTAGCTGCTCTAAATAACCTTTCGCACGGCTAATATCCGGTTAAATGAGGCCAAAAAAGTAACGACAGCCATTCTCCGTCAAATACTGTGCAACGAGACTATGAGTATTATTTTCAATGCACGTGTAGCAATTAGAATGTATGAAACTGTCATTAACGTTGTAAAATTTTGATTTTTCAAGCCAGAGTCTCCAAAAACGAAGAACAAGCACAGCCCACCACATCATATTTATAAATACTTCAACAGATGATAGTCATAATAACATCGGAAAATAAATCTGTCGGGTTGCTAATCATCGTATATTATCATAAGTAACATAATTCCAATAAATATGACAATTAGGAAAATTGATCACCGAAATTGTTTTCAGAGTTATTGCGCAATCAAGGTTTAATTCAGCATAGAGCCCCCTAGCGTCTAAAATATGCCCAAGGCGAAACAAAATAGAAAAAAGAGATTATATACTATAAAGTTCGGTTGTAAGTCCAAGTCGGACAGTGTGTCAGTGTCGAAAAAAGGTTTGGTCAGATAATTAGGATATAAACCATAGTAATTGCAGTGGTGTAAATAAGGAACCCGCTTCATAACTTAATAATAATAATTAGCTAGACACCACATTAGGCTCAAGTCACCTAGCGACCTTTAATGTCTGTAAATCAAGTGGTCTGGTTAAATTTCGTAGGAGGGTGGTGGCAAGCCCTTCACGCCACGCTAGCCAACAGCTCCCTACACTCATTACAAGTTTTTTTGGCAACGGGAAACCGAAGAACAGTGCCGGAAAAGCCCTAAACCAGTGGGGAGAGTACATACAAACTCATCCCAGAATGAGTTGTTACTTATGATACTATCTATGGAATTTCGCGGTCAATCGTCACGTTCCACATCTCCCCTGACACGAAATGGACTGT
This sequence comes from Leiobunum rupestre, assembly GCF_980474605.1. Taxonomy (NCBI): domain Eukaryota; kingdom Metazoa; phylum Arthropoda; class Arachnida; order Opiliones; family Sclerosomatidae; genus Leiobunum; species Leiobunum rupestre. Next base: position 39,732,072 of record NC_143387.1, read on the forward strand.
TCCCCTTAATTCCCTTTGGATAAACAGCGTTTTTGGCCAAAAAAACGTAACCCTTTGCTAAACGGACAGCTGTTCATGTAGCTCTCACAGTACTAATATTAGTTCAAGGCCATTTCTATTTCTGTCTTATCAATTCGTAGAATTTTGAAATTTATCGCTAAAGAAAAACAAGTGGGGGGATTATTTACTTTCAGATTTCTTAAATACGTAATAAATTTTGTGATTTCGTACCGGATTTTGTGATTTCATACCCGAATTCGTGATATCGATATGGATTTCGTCAAAATCCTAAATCTTTTTCGAAAGTTCCAACTGTAACTCCAGCCGAAAGCCTCAATGAACCCTTCTTACTACCGGAGTTTTTAGCCGTTATTAAAAAATTAAAACGGCGTAAAGCAGCTGAGATGGATGACCTCTTCGGGGAACTAGTTCTGGCTCTTGGTTCTTCAGCCCTTCAATGTCTGTTGTCCATCTGTAATGAAACCCGAAAGTCTGGCGATATTCCTGGTAGTTGGAAGGAGTGTCGAGTCAGCTTGATTCACAAGGTAAAAGGAAAGCCCGAAGATGAGTTGGATTCTTATAGGCCGATAGCCGGTACTTCTATTATGTATAAGGTGTACACAATTTTGTGGAAGGAATGGAGTTGAATGGTTTTTAAACGAGGCGCAATATGGTTTTCGACATGGTCGACGAATTGCTGATAATTTGTTCGTGTTAACACAACTTATTGAACTTTACCAACTAAAGAGAGCCCGCTTTATTGCGGTTTCCTGGATCTACAGAAGGCCTATGATAGTGTTAGGTTACCCCAATTTTGGATGGCCTTGAAGAACATTTGAGTTGATTCTGCTACGATAGACAGTATTGAGCGCTTGTATGCAGGAAGTAGTTGTGTCTATAAAGCGCAAGGAGTTACCACCGCTCCTATGAAGACTTCTGTCGGCCTTCGGCAGGGTTGCCGTTGTCCCCCTACTGTTTGTTATTTACATGAATGGATTGGCCGATCGCCTGGAGTGGTCCTCTCATGGTGATTTTGTGAACGGGGAATCTGGACGTCGTTTGAGTTGCTTGCTCTTAGCGGATGATGTTCTCTTATTGGCGGATTCAGCGGGAGGCCTTCAGGAGTTGTTGAATACTTGCACCTCTTTTGCGGAAGAGTGTGGATTGCGCTTTGGGAGTGATAAGTCTAAGGTTTTGATCTTTGGTTCTGAGGGTGGAAGCGATACGTTCACTTTGCATGGAGCTAAAATTGAGGTCGCTACAGAGTACACGTACCTTGGAATTATTTTTTCTTAAAATGGAAATGGTTTTTCGGAAGCCTACGAACGGAAGTTGGTGTCTTAGGTGACGAGTCTCCGTTGGGCAGTGAAGAATTTGGCGAAAAATTCGTACAACAACTACTCTGTCGGGCGCACTTTGTGGAAATCGGTGGCGGTTCCCTTCCTTACGTATGCAAATGAGGTGATGGCACTCTCGAAAGCCTCCATTGCAGCGCGGGACTATGCTCAAAGAGAAGCCGGTAGGAGTGCTTTGTCTGCGGGTTCCTGTACTCCGAATGCTGCTATTAAGGGGGAGCTTGGTTGGAGCACTATGCGTGAGCGCGAGGCGGTCAGCAAATTGAAGTACTTGGGTCGGCTGATGTTGATGCCAAGCCACATTTTTCTGGTATCGTGTTTCGAGCCTTGCGACAAGAAAATGTTAGAACAGTTTTTTTCAGCGGCTAGAATATCTTAACAAAATTGGAACTAAAAGGAGTGAGGCTACGAACGAACATCAATTGGAAAGTATTGTAACAAGGGACGTGCGGGAATCTGCAAGCAAACTGTGGAAGGCTGAAATAAGAGAGAAGCGTAGCCTTTGCCCTTCTACGACGGATCGTGGCAGAGTGGCCTACTTTTTGATGCCCGTTGTGATGGTTTGTTGACTGGTCATCGACAGGCCCAACTTTTCGGTGACTTGCCAGCATGCAAACTCTGTAACCATGAGGTCGAAGACCTAAGTCACATCCTTTTGACGTGTCCAGCTTTGGAGAACCATCCGGGAGTTTCGGAATGGCTGATGGATCACAAGCACCTCCCTACAGAGGTGCTTGTAGGCTTCGGTAATGCCGGTTCGGATGTACATCAGGTCTAATGGATTCTTGGGTTGTGGAAGAAGGCCAAGGACGCTTGGCGTCGTTTGAATAATAATTAATCGGTTTCCTTCGCTCTTATCGTATTATATATATATGTATTTTTTTTATTTATATGCTTATTTTGAATTGGGTTTTTGGCGGGTTTTATTTCTGCTGTAATATACTGTCAAGTGCTGTTAATGCAATTAATAAAGTTTTCGGAGACTCAGGTTCTAAAATAAAATTGCATTGTCAAATAAAAGAAGCAGGTTTATTGAAAAACTAGTTGAAATTTTCTGAGGCAGATTCTTTTGAGCCTAGGCCTAACTCTTCTAGGCTTGGTATGAGTTTTAAAAACGCTGGTGGAAAGTGATCTCTGAACCGAACCGTATTGGTAATTTTCCCCAACCTTTTCTTTTTCTAAACTACTCATTATTTAACTTCATCCGCACAAACCTAGCGAGTTTATAAATTTAAATAAAGCTGCATTGGGCTGACTAAAATTCCGACGCAAAAAATTCATTATCAATTTAGAGGTTTTCCATTGGCTTCAATAAATATGTTAGTAGCCAATAGTCATAGTGTGACTAGTGTGACTCCCAAAGTTACTAGGATGAATAAAAAGGTTAAAATCTAACGTAGTCCACCTTTTCACTGGTTCGTGGTGAAACAAACCGTTAGTGAAGACTTTTGAATGGAATAAAGGTACAGTGGCATACTTATGAGCAATTATGTTACATATCCTCTATTTGGATTTCCGTTGCTACGTTATGAAATTTTTATGTTTACAGGGTTAGCTTCTCTTTTCGGTTAAGTTACTGTTAGTCGCAAGCCAGATTCCCTGTGCGGTACTGATGAGCTCCAAATAGGGCGAAACCGGTCTACCGCTGGAAATTCTGGCTATTTTAATTCCATTTTAATTTGTTTTTGTCTCGAAGATCTATTTGGTCCGAGTTTCGCGTTTTAATTTTATTCTCGAAGAGCTATTGGCTCGAGTATTTCGTAAGTTTCATCATTACTATAATTTGGTTAGTGTTTAGCTTTTTTGCCCCCTTTTTATTATGGACTTTTCTACCTTTACGTGTAATTTAACAAAATATTAAATATATTTGTTTGCCTTATCTAGAAGGCCGCTAAAATTCTTCTCGTCGTTCCACCTTCACGTTAGGCGAAGGTGTTCGAAAACTTTACGATAAGATCAAGTAACGAACAGAAGGTCACTTTCCCTCGATAAATATACGTTTGAAAGTAATTGCAGCATCTGGATGAAACCCAACGTGATGGAAAAACCTCGACAAACAGCGCCTATATGCCTCCATGGCTAGAGATTAATACCCATCAGTTGCATTGCTAGCAAAGGTTTCTCACTGAGCAGGCAAACATTTGTTTATTGAAAATGAAAATAATACGCCCTTCAATAAAAAATCTTCAAGGAAATCGCCAAGAAGTAATATATCCGAGATCCAGGACCTGCGAGTTACTGTTTATTTGGTGCTTGTTGAAATAAAGAAAACTTTTCACCTGTACGGTACGCAACAAGTGTTTCCTTTTAACTAGGTGACTTTTTTTGACATATTAGCTTACAAGTAAAAAGTTTGAATTATTTCAACAAGCACCAAATAAACAGTAACTTGAAGGTCCTGGCTTTCGGCAATATTACTTCTTGGCGATTTCCTTGAAGATTTTTTATTGAAGGGCCTATTACACAAAAATTGACCAAAAGGAAAAAACACAAAAAACTTACCAAAAGGGAAAAATCCTTATCTGACCAACAGTGAAAAACCGACCAAAATAAGCCAAAAGTAAAAACCGCAATAAAATCACCAAAAGTAAAAAAAGTCTAAATTGATGTTTCAATAAAAGAAATTAAACAAAAACAGAGATATGAAATGTTTCTGTTACGTCACAAACCAGAGGTTTATTAGTACAATCGTAGCACGCGCTCTATAAAATCCAAAATTCCTGGTGACTCCATCCCGCACTCGTAGCCTTGTCAAAGCAAGAGACAGTGCCGTAAAAGAAACATTAAATCAAGAAAGCCAAGTTACTTTATAGAAAGATCAATTGCCCAAAAGTTAAAAACACACCAAATTTACGAAAAGTAACTAAACGCACAAAATTGACCACAACTGAAAAATTACTAACATTTGCAAAAAGACAATAGGCGTTTGAAATTCGTCAGTTTCCCGCGCGAATCGCGGACACAGGGAAAGCTACGACACGTCGTCTGCTACCTGATTTTCTGGGTGAATTTTTCAAACACCGGGGGGCCCTTTAAGTCTCTTTTAATAAATAGGCTTCGAGCTTAGGAAATATACCGCCATCTGCCTTAATATCCGTAAACTAAATATGTGAAGAAATACCAAACACCTTTTGAATTTCTAGTTTTTCTGGTTGAACTTTCAGCTGTTATGCAGAGAGAATTATGAACGAGCAGACGGGAGAGTTTCGTTTGGCCGACCACAAAATTCACGTTACGCCGACTGCTCATTTGGCCGACTGCTCATTTGGCCGACTGATCGTTTGGCCGACTGCTCGTTTGGCTGACTGCTCGTTTGGCCGACTGCTCGGTTGGCCGACTACTCATTTCGCCGACTGCTCATTTGGCCTTTGGACGATACTAGGTGCGTTTGGCTAGGTACTGTACTCTAGAAGGCCCAGCTTGGTTATAAAGAACGGGGCTGGTGGGGCGCCGGTCCAGCCCCCCAGCGCTCGAGCGAAGTGAGTGCGCGGCGCCGTCAGGCGCCAATACTTAGAATACATTGCCCGTTCTATAAGTCAACCTAACACTAAAGACATAGAGAATGACAGGCTATAGTATAAGAGTCGGTGAAATGAGCAGACGTTGAAAAGAGCAGTCGTTAAAATGAGCAGTTGGTCAAATGAGTAGACGGCCAAACGAGCAGTCGGCCAAACGAGCAGTCGGTCAAATGAGTAGTCGGACAAATGAGCAGTCGGACAAATGAGCAGTCGGACAAATGAGCAGTCGGACAAATGAGCAGTCGGTCAAATGGGCTGCTCATTTGGCCGACCACAATTTCAGCTAAAAGAGTAGCCGGCCATATGGTCTGCTCATTTGGCCGACCGAAAAGTTGACCAAATGAGTTGTCGGCCAAATGGGCATTCGGACATATGAGCAGTCGGCCAAATGAAAAGTCGGTCAAATGAGGAGTCGGCCAAATGAGGAGTCGGCCAAATGAGGAGTCGGCCAAATGAGGAGTCGGCCAAATGAGGAGTCGGCCAAATGAGGAGTCGGCCAAATGCACCCCACCCGAGCAGACATCTTTCATATATTCAATTTAAAACTCGGTCGGTAGGCGGCGATACTTATGACCAAAATTTAAACTACGCACGAAGCCTATAGCTTTACCTAAAATGTAAATAGTCCTAGTCGATACTACGTTGCCAAATATTTGCTTATCACTTGAGCATTTGGCGGGAAAACGAAAGCCCGCCATTTTCGGCGTCTTTTATATAAAATAATCTGAATCTGACAACACTTCTATCTTCTTTTAGCCGGCCGATAAACGTTTCCCTGAAAGCGCGGTTTTTCCACAGAAAAATCGGCACCCTTTTCTATCGTTATTTTGAATTATTAACTAAGACTTGAAGGGCTTGCCACCACCCTCCTACGCATTGTAACCCGGCCAACTGTTTAAAGGCATTAAAAGTCACTCGATGACTTGGGCCTAAGGTGGTGAAAAGGGTATTAGCCTACCAGATGTCGCAGATGTGTTAAGTAGATCTGGCAGCAGTGGCGGTGACAAGGAAGGGGGGAGGGTTTCCGTGTCCACTTCTCCCCTTGAGTGTGGCTTTGACTGCACTTAATTTTTACTCCCCCCTCGAATTTGAACATCCCCTCCTTGACGAATTTCTGGTTACGCCACTGTCTCGTCTAGCAAAGTAAATTTTTTGACAATTATTCAATAATCCGCTCCTTTCAAATAAAATGTGCGCTAAAAATAACATTAACAACCTAAGAATTACTTTTACCATAAATGAAAATCTCTTACGCTTTCTGAATAACCCTGTCCATTACGAACACGTTTTTTCAATCTACCATTTCCATTAACAGCATTATTGCGCTAAAAGTTATTCTTGCCGTATTATATAATACAATACAAGCCTTCTTCGTTCTTCCACTTCCTGTTCACGAAATTTAGCACTTCATTGTCACTTCAAAAATAGCGACAAACACAACATTCCGAAGAAAAAAAAAGAGTCAATAAAATTATTTCGTAGCAAATACAAATCGTTTAAAATGCTAGATCGCATTGCACCTTTGATAAAAAAAAATAACAATGTATTATAATTGTAAAAAACTAAAAATTCAAATACGATCTAAAAACCTTACTTAGTATTTTTGTCGCCCCCTGGGTCCTACGACTTTTGGAATTGTTTGGAGCTGCTTAGTGGTTTATTGCGAAGGTAATCAATAAATGCATAGGAAGCAGCGGTCAATATTGGAACCCTTTGAGATGTTCGAAAGAAATACTAGAGCTAAGAATCACTTTAAGAAATGCGACTGTAAACGTCACAATATATATTGACTAGGCCTGTATTATCTTTCCTCAAGTAAAAATATTTTTCCACTCCCCGAAGCTACTTATCTCATGGTGAACTATTTAGATTAATACCCAAAGCCAATAAAAAATAGGAATCCAATGTTATAAATGTTTTATAAACACCTGAGCGGCATCGTGAACTAGTACGAAATCATTATCCTTCTGTTCAGTTTCCGCTTGTGGTTATTAATAGAAAAACATCCAAATTACGCAAGTTGGAAGAGTCAACATGCCATTTATCTTTGGACTAAGTATATTTTAATAATTATTGGTATTCAACTTGATATACCGATTCATTTAACGCTAGAATTTATACCAGGAGTTCACTTAGATTTGAGTATTCAAATTTGAAGGCGTTGAAAATTTAAAACAAAATGTAAATGAGTGAATGCAGTGTGGTTGCGACCGCTTTGTTCCGTTTCTATTCCGTTGATTTGTGGATTAAATTTAAAGGTCACTGATAAAATTTTTATGGCTCTGACCTTGTTATTTTTAATCTTAACTTTCATTGGCTGCAATACGGTTTCCCATGCTCACTTAATTTGGCACTTGCGCGATAGGTAGCGCCACGTTAATGAGTGATTTTTATTTCTATTATGATTCGTAGGAATTACGACAGATTTAGCTCATGACATATCGCGTCACTGACGGCAGTTGATGAACTCCTGTTTATCCTATATATTAATTTAAATTTTGATTAAATATCGCTTTACTCGCTTGGAAAAAATTGCGGAATTATCACAAAAAGCAGCCATGCTTAAAAACGGGTTTTGTTACACCTTTGCAGATGCGCAGTCGCTGTTACGCACACTTTTCCCGATAGAGGTACCCTTTTTACCTACATTAACAAAAGCTTCAATGAAAGTTCAACGGGTAAAGTGTGCCGCTTTAGGACATTTGTTATCGGAAATCTGCATCCTCGGTTTCATTATATCCATGTTCTTTCTCTTTTATAAATTATATTGCAGCATGGACAAAATTAGGTTTTAAATGAACTATTTCCAAATTCCCTGTTTGGTCCGATGGTAGCAAGCCCCACTTGAAGAGAAGCACTATCGACCTTTTACAAAAGTATTTACCCTCAGTTAATCCCACAACGAAAGTGTCACGAGCATTCCCGCCCGTTGCTAGTTGGTAATAACATTCGTTAGAAATTGCGGCTCACAAATTTACATTCGAACCACAAAACTGTTTATTTTGTTCCAGCTTGTATACAATCTTATAAAACGCTATAAAATGTTTCTTACAAATATTTTCAACATTAACCAATAGACGGCTAATATTTTATTTGGGAGTACAAAATTGTATATGAATATTTATTTAAAAACCATTTAAAAGTTTCCTTACCAAAAATGCAAAAATGTCAATAAATACCTTAGTGTTTCAAAAGCAAACGCGAGTTATCGTAACACTCGCTAGACTTACGAAGGCATTCGATTAGATGGAATTAGAATTCTAGAAACTATACAAGAAGTGACTATAGAGTGGTTGCGTTTCATTTACAGTGGGCGCCGACATACTCGTTTTATTTTAAGCTTTGTCGAGGCACTGACAATTTTCGGCCGATCAGCGGCCTGCTTGAAATCAATTCCGTCACTTCTCATTATTAAGAGAGAAGGTAAACTTCAAACGGGCTATAGGCTTGTATCGGGTTTCAACTATAATAACGTTTATTGTTATACTCTAAGAGTATATTACGACCGGTGAAGACTGGATAATCTATGGGTCACGAGGCATATCCGGAGCGAACACGTAGAACCTCGTGTCCACACAGTTACACACATAAAGTAATCTTAAAAAAGCGTGGGTTTTTACCGATAAAATCTCTCGTTAATGTAAAAATAAAATTATTAAATTTTTATTAAATATTAGAAGTATGGAGGGCTTTGTAAAATAGCTTTTCTTTGTACTGGCATTTATGGAGACCATACATTAGTCCGTGTTAGAATTATAATTAAAACGCCGCCTAAGCGAATTGTAAATACCAAATTATATTTTGCCAGCCATCTCTATTCGACTGTCTATAGCAAAATAACGGCGTGACCCTCAATTACATTTAACTTATCTAGACCATTGTATAATAGCGAGTATAAATGAAAGTCGACTTCCCTTATCAACCCATCCTTACTCGCAATCTTCAAAGCATCCGGGATAATGGGATTATGGCACATTTTTATGAAGAATTTACGAACTGACTGACAAAGATCACATATAGATAATTAACGAATTTTGTTTCTTTTAAAGTTTCTTATACATGTCGAATAGTTGGGAAACGTTCAAGTTCATCTCTGATAAATTAGAGCCTACTTCGGTGCGCCTTACAATTTCTTCCCCCCAATGAGGGAAAACGGCGAAGGCGTGGTTTCATTTCATAAATTAAACGCTTTCATTTGGAACGCCCTATATTTCCTTCCCTCAAATGAGAGAAAACAGCGTAGGCGTAATTTCGTTTCTTAAATGGAACGCCCTATATTTCCTTCCCCCAAATGAGAGAAAACGGAGAAGCTGTAGTTTCATTTCCCAAATGGAAGGCTTTAATATGGAACGCCCAATATTTCCTTCCCTCAAATGAGAGAAAACAGCGAAGGCGTCGTTTCATTTCCCAAATATAACGTCCTCTATTTCCTTCTTTCAAATGGGATAAAACATAGCGTATTTTTAATTTCGTAAATTAGACGCCCTACTTTGTCACACCCATCCCCCAATTTTTCAAAGACCTCACTTAATACCATAAAAACGAACTGAAAGTCGTCCTTCTATATTTAAGGTCACAGAAAATCAACCAGGAAACTTTGGGAACACTTCGTTCGAATTTGGCGGTTGAAATAACGCGATAGTGATATATGCCTACTTCCTGCAATGGGCTTTTACATTTATGGCACATTTAATGTCTCAATTTCTTATAGGGTATATTTTGATCGTTACAGCTGTAATATCGCGCGATACCTAATACGAAGTGTGCCAGACGTGTAGGGACTCCGACCTGAACTCGGCCATACAGGTTCAGTTCCGGGGAGGGGTTACCTGGCAAGCGTTGGAACAGAAAAAGTAGATGTACAGGTAGCCGTTCTCATAGTGACGTGTCGATAGTTACAGTAACAATACAGAACCTACAATAATTTGGAAGACAGTGCCATACATTATTTTCGTTGTTAAGTGGAGTCAATTACGCTTTGTTAAAATAAGTAGCGAATAAATGTCTACAAAATAATCGAGATTCCGCCTAAAACGAACATTCGTGTTATTGAAAAAGCCATAAATTTAGTTTCCAACGAATTCAAAGATTTTTTAAATACACCAAATGTCGACACCAGCTACGTACGTCCACCCAAATATTAAACTCTTCTATTTCCATTTTAAATATTCTAAATATCAAAACGTACAAAACTGTAACTATAGCCAATACGACAAATCAATCACGAATGAGAATGCGCGGCCAAATGTCAAATCTACGTGAAAATACGGCAAACGAGAACACCGAGTTTCGACACACGTCACTCGGTGGCGGGTCGCTACGGATTTACTGTACCGCACTGATACGTGTATATTTTTAAAAAAGATTGTTATAAAAAAACACATATCGAAGACGCGAGTACAAAATACGAAAGTATTGTATGTATATATAGTTTGAAATATTGTTGTACAAAAATTTGTGTTTTTTTCTCCGCCGATAGACGTTAGACGTATTCGGCGCGAACTTTGTACGTACGTTTCCAGATATCACAGAGACAAACTGTAGAGTGAAATCGGAAGAATATGGTGAGCGGGGTCGTGACGTGGGTGATGATGGTCCAGGCCCAAAAGCCGTAGAAGTGCATTTGGACCGGGTTGGAGTCTGCTCTCCTGGTTTCGAGGGTGTTGATGGCCCACATGGCGAAGTTACAAACCAGGAGAAAAGTGACCATTTCTCGGCCGGGTTTTCGTCGAATTTGGTCGCTGCTCCTCGCGTATCGCCGAGAGGCGTCCAAGATGAAGATGGTTTGCATAGTTCCCTGAATGAGGCACGCCAGCGCCGTCAGCAAGACGAGGATCGTGTTCTGGTCCATCGTGAAGTGACCCCCAATGATACTGAACATGGTGAAAAGGTACAGTCCAGTTTGAGCTACGACTAGCAAGATGTTATCTAACTCGATATTTCGTCCAGGGTAGAACTTCAATTCCCGGACTTGGAACAGGGCTATCACCACGGCCAGGGTGGTGACGCAGTACAGAGCCAGTTCGGCGATGTGGGCCTCCAGGACGGCGATGTTCTTGTATTGCGGGTTGTTGATCAGCACGAAGAAAATTATCAAGCAAATGATGGACAAGACCAAAACCAAAATGCCGGTGAAGAGGCCCTTATTGGCTCGCGCGCAATCCACCTAGAGGGGAACAAGACGAACCGGGTTATCGACGAGTGATCCCGTTTGTGATCGAATAAAACGACGTAATACTTGATAGTAATGGCGATGCCTGGTTGAAATGGCGGAATGGACGCTGGCTCGGTCGGAAGTAGAAACGTAGCCTCGAGATTTTCCGGTGTTCTTCCACATGATGTACAGAATGGCGGCGCATATCAGACTGTACTCGATGGTGCAAGGGAACAAAAACTGGCTGGCGTCTTGAACGAGTTGGCCCATAATGTTGGAACGCCTGCATTCGTGCGACGTGTAAATGTTTTGATCCATAGATCGACGAACTCTATGGTGAGATTCCGTGAAATTTAAGTGAGGTTCTACGGTGGTAGCGCTTGTCGAAGCTACTTCCGCCGCTACGGTAGCTGAGATAAACGAGAAAATACGTTAATCTCCTTCATTTTACGCGATAAGAAATCGTTGACGAAGTCTCACCGGCGGTAGTTTCGAACGTCGAATGGTTAATCGGATACGACGAGTGCGAAGGCTGCTTATTCGTTTCGTTTAAGTTGAGCATGACAATTTGATGTTTGGTTTCTTGGACCAGCACTCTTAACCAGACGCAAAGGTTCGTGGCTATCATGTGCATTAAACCAAATCGGGCTACAGTTTTGTACTTGTTAATTGATCTCTATTAATTAAAAAAATGTTTAGTCTTAAACTACAGAAACAGACTTAGTGACACCTACTCTCGAATTTAGGAAGATGAAGTAAAGTTGAATAAACGTAAAAATCATATGAGCAGTCGGTGTGATGCTATACAATATGTTGTAACATTTAGAGTTAACTTCCACTTCGAAGAACTGCCCGAATTCCAGACCAGAGTAAATCATGCTTCCGATTCCAAAAGCTAAAAAAAATACTCGAATAAATCTTTTCGAAAGATCTGATCTTTAAAATTAATAAATTAAAAGAAAAACAGGTGGGGCTCCGTTCGTACCGACGGCTCCGAGTCGCAAGTAGAAACTCCCGCAGTGGGCGACATCGTCGATTTTCTTCTTGATCATCCCATTCTGGTCGAAGACTCCGCTAGCGTTGCTGTTGGAGCGTTGAAGGGTCACCGAATTGACCCTCTTTAGGAATTTGTGGACGATTCCGGGCTTCGACGGGTCTCCGTTGGCCTTCAAGTGTTTCTTTTCGTTCCGCAACAGAAAGATATACACGTAGAACAGGAACACGATGCTACCCAAGTACAGATAGAGGTAAAACGCCTGCAAGCGAACAAATTCTATTATAATAAATCGAACACGACATGAGGGCGGATCAGTGACTGATGCGGTGCGAAACATGGACGACATCGAAGCGGCAAAGCGGTGCTGTTATTTGTAAAGCGCAGAGAGTTATTCGGCCCCCAAAACCACCCGCTTCAGAAAAGGTACTAAAGAGGATTCCCAAGCGTGCGTGGCGCCATCTTGACGAATGACCACATTTAGTTTTTTCCCCGTAAGTCGTAGGAACCTTATTTGTTGCTATGGGGAGATTTCAATTAAAACCATAAAAACCCTTAAGCGCGCAAATATTGTCGTAATCGAGCTACCATGTTGCGTGCAAGAAGAACATTAATAAGTCCAAGGACGGAGGATTAAATCCACGCGTTGTTAACCACAAAAGTATCTTTTCTGTCACTCTGACTCTACAATTTGACCCTTAAATCTAAAACGAATAAAATTCGAAGACGAAATATATCAAGAAAAAACCATCAGTATATTGTCAGGGGTATGTGGTTTAATTTCATGAATAAATAATAACAGAATAGGTGGGAGCCATTCATATTTCATGGCAATTAAAAGTATACTTATATCACGTGTAACACATTGAAAACAGACTTAAAACGTCTTGGCCAAGAATGCGCGAACTTTGAATATACCTAACTCCCTCTGTCAACCTTTTTCACGCGGAAGACGCGAATACAGAGACCCGAAACAAAGAGTGCTACTTGGGCAAATTCACTTTCGTGAAAAGTAAGCCTCAACTTCAAAGAATGTCATATTATCAATATAAACAGGATCTTTTCATTTCGAGGTCAGAGCAGGGGCCTATCTCTGCCGTATAACGAATCTCAACCCGTTCGACACAAATGTAATCTGCTCCTAGTACTCAAAAACTTGTCGAGGTTAACGGTAATAGTAAGTGTAGGGAGCGGTGGGCTCGCGTGGCATGAAAATCTTGTAACGACCATCCTACGCATTGTAACCCGGCCACCTGTTTAAGGCATTAAAAGTCGCTAGATGACTTGGGCCTAAGGTGGTGCCAAGGGTATTAGCCTAGCTGATTATAACGAACTCTATTGGAGATGCGATGATTTCCAATGCGAAAATTAAAATGGGCTGAATCAAGGCTGTATTTTCACTACGAATCTGCTGAATCTTAACATTTTATTATACTACATATTTTGCGTTTAAATAATATAATATTATTTGAAATAATTAAGATGAAAGATAATTATATTGGTACCATATCTTTTGTTTTATATAATGAGTAGTTCGGGATACCAGTAAAGTTGGCGCAAAACACCACAGTGAGATTTTTCCCGACCTGAAAATGACGAACGAATTTCGCAAAACGTCGGGAGTGCGCTGACCTTTCCAGAAAAAGATCCTATTATAAATATTAGAAAAGGTTGGTCATAACCTTAAATCTGACTCCTATACGCTACATCTCAAATAGATGTTTTATGACCTCAGATTTCTTGTTAATCGAACAACAGATGCGTTCTCCTCTTTCTTATTTCTTCAGGGACTAAATTGAGATCATAATCGGAGTCACTAATGACCATAATTGTTTCAAACCGGCATTTTCTCTCTACTATTTCCCAACTAGACGCGAGGAGACGCTCTCGCGAGACGTTAACAGCCACTAAATTTAGTGACCCGTCAAAATGTGTACGAAATGAACTATCCCGAAAGATTGGAAGTGGCCACCACCAAAATATCTCTGTCTCTAAACGGGAAGCCATAGTGTTTAAACCCAAGCGGCAAAAGCTCTTCCACCAGCAATTTGACGAATAATTCGACGTTCACCACCAATCACTTAGTGGCGACCTTCCTACCTGGACGGTTTGAAATCCTTGTCCGTTTCCGTGCCAGGAGCCGCTGTCATCTTGGTGGTCTGAGCTCGAAAATTCCGTTCCATTTGGCTGGAGATATCATAGAATACCCAAAATGTATTAACACAAGTGCTTTCATCTAAGCGGGTATTGAAATAACACCGACAATTTCGTTTAGGCTCAATAAAAAGGATTACGTTAAATTAATAATGGCTCTAAAAGACTCCAACACTTCGTATGGGATTACCCAAGTAGCAAATTGGAGGTATATGTAGGTTAAAACACCTTGGCCAAGACGATCTGGGTTCTTAAAGAACCACGATAATAGCGCAATTACAAAAGCGAGTAATCACTTTAAAAAATTGAAAATGGAGAACAGTAACCCAATCAGTGATTTTTTTTGCGGGGGAGTAACTTGAGAGACACGGACAACGATAGAATACATTACCTTTCTGTTGACTAATAGTCTATCGCCGTTTAGACAGGAAACGGAGAACCTTCTGTCTAACAATTCACTAATTACCAATTTGGTCTAAGACACTGAAAATCGAGGGCGTATAGAAATTACAATTTTTAACTGACAGAAGAATTAATTCTTATATTTAAATCCAAATTAAAAGTGATACGGACGAATTAGAAATTTAACTCATGGGGAAAAAACCCTATAGCTTGGTAATTAACCGAGTTGAGGACTTAGTTAATTACCAGAGAAAACTAATGCTAAGAACGACGGTTTAAGGTTTATATCAGTTTCTATTACACTTTAGTGACACAGAAGGCTCTTAATATTGCCTGCTAATTAATTACCAAACAAAGGTTTCAAAATCATTATTACCCACAAATTTATATCTTAAAAACAACGGTATATATTTCGCAATATATTTAAAAACAATTAAATTATAATTTTAGTTGTTTTTAAATGCAATTTTAATTTGTAGTTTTACGCACAATAGCTTAGTTATTATTACCCAAATATAGGATGGTTATTCAACTATATGACGAACGAGAGAAATACCAACCTCGTAGTAGGAAATGGGTATTCTGTGAGAGATGACTTCCGCAACTGGGAAGCAAATGCCCATCACCACCAGAAGTTTGGCGTACACCGCGCTCAACATCACAACCAAAGCGTCGCTGGAAGAGAAATCGCATTATTTCACATTTATGCCCTCGATAAAACCTCTTTTGCTAAATAAAAACTGAAATTTAACCAGCACCATTTTTAAAATAAAATCAAATATGGCACGAGACTATAAAACGAAACGTGAAGAAGCGAAAAACTCAAAATGAACCAAAAAAGGAGCGAAAAAACGTGAAACTGAAAGAACTGAAGCGAAAGAACGATGAAATAAATTGGACGAATGTGCGTATGTAGTACACTTATGACAGTGAATGATATAATGGCGGCTGACAGACCAACACCATTTGCTCTTACCACTGAACGGCTCTGTCTCCGAAACTGCGGACCGGGTTGAGACTCAACATGCTAGACGCTCGACTGTCTCCATTTCCTGCGTATAAGCTACCTTCGGGCATACTGTTCTCACGGAGAAGGCGTTTGGCTAAAGTTCTTTCGATTCAAAAATTGGAAATGTAACTCGCAATGTCAATCAGATTCGCTTCCAAGACCCCGGCGCGGAGACGCGTTTGCATCACTCCGACCACTTCTGTAAACCAACGTCTCTGCGCCGAGTCCTGATATTCATCTTTCTGTTGGACTCGTGCATTTCGATATAGATTTTGCTTCGTTTTCCTTATTTTTCACTAACCAAGAATGTATTTAATTATACTGTCGGGAGAATTACTACGTAGAGACGATCCGCGACCACCATGGTCTCGTTTTCTCCCGTCACTAGAGAGAGGAAGGAAAAAGTCACCCGTTTGTGTTTCAACCGCGTCGGAAGACGTCGTTTTTAGGGAACCAATCAGTTACCGAGGCAATTTGATTGATTCTTGAGGGGAGGGGCATACTAGCAGAGCGTCGGCTTGAAATCGTCTCAACTAATTCATTCTCCCTAACTTGAAATAATAATAGACTCTTGATTAAACCTAGGAGCAACAAACACAGCACCCCACACAAGGAGAACGCAACCCGTCAAAAGTCGTGCATTATTTTGCGTACATTTTTCATTGGTTAGACGCTTTAGCGCCTGCTGCTGATGTCGGAAGGGGAAAATTCGGAAATTGTCTTCCCCCTTTCCGTAAAAGTTCGTCAGGAATCCATAGCTCTACTTGGAATCGCGTCAGATTTTCGTCTCGATGTGACTGACGGTTTTATTGACGTCACTATATTAACTTAACCAACAACAACGTGAGAGGGGAGCGCGCGCAAAGGGGATTTTTTCTCTCGTAGGCGGGGCCAAAGCCGTCAGAGTGATCTTACCATACGCGATACGGCGGGATAAGCGTTCCAAGTAGAGGTATGGATTCCTGGTTCATCCAATGAAATTTGTACACAACACCGCGTTATCGTGTTTAAAGGCTAGCCGCGTTCTCCATGCGTTTCTTGCTCCTAGATTAAACTAAGCGTAAAAAAGTCGCTTCTAATTAAGTTACTTTACTGATTAATGGGGGTATCTGTCAATTAGTGTGAAAAGGAGAGGGATCGCTTACTTTTCCAATTGTTGATTAAAGAAGCTGTTTTCCTGGACGCCAGTGGTGCAGGCCAGACTAGCGCAGGAGCCGTGGAACGAGCTGGACCGCGATGGTGGCATTCGCTGGACGCAAAGATCTAACGCTAATTGCGGCGGCCTCTTCCGCTGAGGGCTGTGATTCAGCTGGTGACTATTTGTCCCGAGACCAGAATCCTCGCTGCCTCTGGCACCGACAATGTCAGTGCCGTTGTCCAATTCTGACAAGAAACGAAGATATTTGAATTCGCATTAACAGGATTGAATAGACTTGGAATGTCTATGAAAGACTATGGCGGCCTCGACGATTCTCTGAAACGGCCGGGGTTTCCATTTGACATTTTACATTTACGTTAGACTTACAAGGAGAGTACCCGAGGTGTTTATTGCCGATTTTGTTCAAAGTCGGGCGAAAGGTAGACCTATATGAGATAAGAAATTTCCCAAAAGGAGACGTTGCACTACTCATTCTATTTGCCATGGCAACCGAAAATGTTTTTCACCACTTAAAACAAAAATAAGATTTTTTCCTTATTTTACCAAAAAATTCTTATAATTTCACCTCAAAAATTTCCAATTTACCCAAACTTGATGAAATTTACCTAAATGTGGTCCAAATTATCCATTTCGTGATTTTCAAATTTAAAAAAAAATCGTAGGTGAATCTGAGAAAATCCCATGCTTTTTTAAATTTAGATTTTTTTTAAGTGGCCAAAAACATTTTCGGTTGTCATATCTCCTTGTTAGTACTATTTCGACACTAAGCCTCGACTCGAATAGAAGTTCACTTACCCCATTTGGTTCTTTTTTAAGCATCTAAATACGTGATTTTACGAGAAGCTAAATCAGTTTCACGAAAAGTATTTGAAATTCTTCGAGAACTGAGAAATCCGAGTTTCTTAAATACATTTTCCGCTAATTTTATTTTTCGAGCGAACGACGTTCATTTTAATACACTGAGGTAGATTTTTAGCGACGATGGCCAGCTAATGCATTTAATTCGCGACACTGTGTCATTAGAGCCTCCGACATTCCAAGTGTCATTTTCGTTTTACACCGATAGTAAATACATTCTGAAAGAGTGTTCGCGTTAAGGTCAAGCTGCGTACCTGGGTTGGTGGGCGAGACAGCTTGACTACTGGCTTGGTCCAGGGAATCGGTGGGCACGGAGAAGGAGTCTCCGCGAGGAATGATGGTCGGCTTGGACGACGAACTGCTCGTCAGCAGTTGGGTTTCCGGAGACGTCGGGCCGTCTGGGGAGTCCGGTGGCGTGTCCGGAGGTTCAAGTCCAGCCCAACTGCGAAATACGCGCGTTAGACTTCGTACAAAACGTAATATTCGGTGGTTTCTTTTCGCCTGTTCTCGGACTAAAAGTGTACTCTTTTTACCCGAAAACATTTTATTCGCCTGTTCCGGGGATGATTACTCCGGCCCATAAAATATTCGCTGGTTCCGGAGTATTAGGGATATTCTTTTTACTCTTTCTGAAAAGGAGGTGTAAAAAGAGTAAATCGGATTTCGTCGTCTGCTAGCCAGAATTTATCCACTAAAAAGGCCACAGGCAGCCATTTTGGAAAAACGTTTTTACTCTGGCTCAAACTATTCACCACCGCATAAACGGAGTAAAATGACGTCATAGCCTTACTCTTTTTACCCTACTCCGAAATCTCGGAACAAGCGAAAAGAAACCACCTATTAAAGAATAAATAATTAGGGAATTTTTTTCGGGGTTGAAATTTAAACCATGGTTTCTTGGTTCACGGGGCTACTTTGAGTTTCGCGGGAGGTTGCTATACCTTGATTTACTATAATTCCTTGTAAAAAAAAAGATATTTAATTTCGTAAGTTTGAAAGAGTTTAAACAACGTTAATTCCATTTAATTTAAGCTTCCAATTTTGATGTTTTAGCCATGTTAGTAAAGACATGACAAGTGTAATTTATTTAAAGGATTCGAACAATATGAGATTCTACGTCCAAATATGTTTTTCGAGCAAAACTTCCACCCTTAGAATTGAATTGAGAGGGCCCCCGCCCTGCAGGAAAAACCATTTTGGAAAGCGACAGCTCCTGGGGAATTTATAGTAACTCGGCGTTCTTGAGAATACCATACACCGTCTTATAATGGAGTAATTACGTCGTAAATTCGGGCTATAAAAGATATGAGCCGCTGATAAATGAATGGGCGTCTTACATAAATCTAATGCTGTCTAGAGCGTCGTCAGAGCTATTCGAGAGATTATCCGTTGAGTCGTCCATGGCTGATACCAACAAACTAATCTACTCGAATGGGGACCGCGTATCGGATAATTTTGTGGAACTTCTTAATTTATGGAGCTGAATCGGTTTCATTTCAATATTTGGGAATTGGGTAGTTTGGGGGAGGTGTTTTGGGGGAAATAACATCTCATCGAACACGTTTTTAAGAAAAAATTATTTATTGCAATTTGTCCAACACTATCGACCCCGAAGCGAAATATAGTCAAAATCGTGATAAGTAATTGTACGAGACACATTTTGATCTCTAATAGGGCTAGTAGGACCAATTTCGTTCACGTATCATATTTTTCCAAATATCACCCTTTATCGCGTTCTTTATTACGAACGAAATTAAAATGTCAAAATAAAACTAATACTTATTTCCCAAGAAATGTGAAATGAGGGAAGTAATTTACCAAGAAATGAGCGTTCGGTTTCGAACTAGTAACGTAAGAGAAATCACGTTACCCAATTTCTACCACGTGTGTTTTCAAATCCATTTTCAAATAAGAAAAACGACCCAATAAAAAACATCGGTTTCCATTTCATTTGAATATTATTCCTGATAGCAGAAGTACATAATATATAGCTTATGAGAGAAGTATACCCATCTAGACCGTAAAAATGAAACGCTCAGGGTAGTTTTCAACGCGGACACATACACCGACCGCATCAGCGCTTCAAATATTAGCCGATATTTACTTATTTATAGACGATATTTTTGTCACGAAATAATTTGTGAAAATCACTATAAGAACGAATGAACTCCAATTTGTTTCTTTCCAAATGTATTTTTAAAAATACGCCACTGTCCGCGAATAGCCATGATCAGTATAGGGATATCAATACTTCTCTGGAAAGAGACATTTAAAACACTTCTGGTGATAGCTATCTTAAATAGCGCGTGGTGTAATTTGGAGATCGGAATACATTAAGTGCTCGGAATGAGCCAAAGCCCGCGTCCATTATATTTGGCCGAGCAAAATCAAGAAGAATCACGAAATTTCTCAACAGCAATTTTTTATAATCATTTTGAACTTTAAAATATGATAAATATGATTAATTTCTGTTTTACGTAACGCGGTAGCCCGTTTATACGTTAAAAATATTTTTTTTGGAATAATTTTGAAATTATTGGCAAAAAAAAAAGACAATTTCGTGTCGGTAACTTGACGGTCCAATACGATGGGTGAGTAATTGTATACGGGTATATCCACGAAACGGCAAATAGAGGTTACCTTGGAGTACGTCGAAGACAGTAATTATTATCGGATCCTTCGAAGGCCGCAGGACCATCGCCACTTTCGGAGAAATGTCTTTGTCTGGATATAATTAATACAGGACGTAATTGTAATTAAGACAAGCCAAATTTACAAGCTTTCAATATATGTTAGCAAAACGGCAGGCATACACGTCACTTTCATACGGAAGGACAAAGGACTTTACGATGCTTAAAGCGAATCACGTATATAAGAAGAAAGCCTTAATGATGTAATGAAAAAATTACTTCGAAATGGTTAAAATCTTTGAAGTAGCCCTTAATTTATTTATTAATTATTTGATCTTATTAAAAAAGACGCTTATACGAACTCGTTTTTGGGTGTAATTTACTTCCGCTAATTGTTGTATAAATAAAAATTAAAAAATTCAAGTTAAATCTGAAAAAAAAAAGGTCAGCGTCAATAATAAAATAATTTTCAATTTTCCTGGCTGTGAATTTTAACGAATGCTCAAGGATTGTTTCAAAGTGATAATCTAAATAAAGGACGTTGTAAATGAGGCGATAACGATCAAATCTTCGTCGTCATTTCTCGCATTCTGGACGAGCAAATATAATCTGTCGTGGTTTTTCTAGTCGGGGAGTCGGCCAAACACAAAGAATTTACCGGTGCATTTGAACGAAATAACCGTCAGTAAGGCGCTGTAGACGTAATGAACCGCGAAGTCGCGCATTATCTAATTATAAGACATTTAAGGCATTTCAAGGCTAAGATAGCGCGAGTTTTAATCGTGGTTACTGCGGAAAGGGTTACTCGGCCGAGTATTTAACGGCTTGTCGCAAAGGTTGGCCTCATCACGGTCAATTATGGAAGCGGATTGGTCTCTGGCTAACATCCAACATTAGACTCGTTCCATTCGACGATGATGATAAAACATTATTTCCACATTCTCGTTATTATGGTAATTATTTACAGGATGGACAATAAATATAGCGTATATACGCTGTTGTTTAAATTTAAAAATTTTGTTTTTACGAATATTTTAATTTGGGGGAATTTTCGCAGTTGGGGTACGTCAAATTGATTTTAATTCGCCCAAGAGTAAAACGATTATTTCTTTGAACCAGAATAATTTAAGACCGTGGCTATTGCTGAAAATAACGATTTATTAGTAATTATGGTATCCAATCTTGTAAACGTTTGAGGTAATTTATTTGATAATTTTTCAATCAATTTGCGTTTTTTTTAAATTAAACTAAATGATCACGTTAATTATCTTTTAAAATGGTTCTAAGCTAAGTAGTATAGTTAAAAATACCGATAGTCAAAATGTGTTTTTGATAATAACAGTTATCGACCTCTCTTCTAAATAATGCAAAAATTATTTTCGAGTTTACAAACACGCAAAAAGAAACGAATTGCGTCAGCAGATCTACGTTTGTCGTAACGTAACTGATAACTCGTTTTCGTAAGGTCATGGTTATAATCTCAATTTCTAATTTTACATTTTCTTTCAAATTCTTAAGTTTTTTGAGCCGCTGTAAGATAATTATTATCTAAAAACTTATTTATCGATTATCTATAAGTGAACCATACGAATACGGTTTCTCAGACAGTTCAAAAGTCGTTCAATGTTCCGACTTTTTGTTTGCTTGGTTGACATTTATTCTTTGAATAGATAACTCGTTATCGATGATTTTACGAAGGTCAAGACATTTCTCAATCCAAAACGTTTTTATTCGTTTTTTTTTCGATTTTGTTTGAATGAAATTCCGCATTGCTTCACCGAGAAAAATGATTTTTTTTTTAAAGATGAGAAAAATATTTATCAAGGCGTCATTGAAAGGGGTGATGAACTGAGCGCCTACAAAGTGTACAATGTTTTGACTTAATATTAACTACGATTGATAAAGCCGTATCATTACCGTTTGTCTAAGTTCATTTATCGCGCTATCTATGGTATTTCTGTTTATATGAAACGTCATGAAAGAGATCCTAAATGCTACAATAAAAAGGCGGGAAGTTGAAATAATAGTTTGGAAAAAATTATTTGATCGCAGCCGGTACAATTGAAGACGTTTTAGGACGCGACCAAAGTAAGGCTATTTGAAAGACATTCACCTTGAAAACTAAATGTGGATAAATTGGACATCATCTAGAAGTTCTTCCTCAGAGTTTAATCTCTAGTAATAGCGTATCTGCACTCCGTCGCCGAGTTACGAGAGTACAAGTATAAAGCAAATCTACGGCAATTTCACGATTCAATACTTTGTCTTTGATTTACAGCAAGCGTTTAAAAAATGAAAATCACCCGAAAACAGTACTTTAAAAGTTCTAACAAATATATTGATTGAAATAAATATTACATCGGTATTTCTAGTGCCCGATAATAAAGAAATTAACTTTATTTTCGAGCCTGATTTATTAAGTTTTTAAATAAAATTTGTCTCGCACTAGAATTACAGTTGTCATTAGTAAAACAGCTTTCAGTAAAATCTTAAATTCACGGCAACGCAATTGCATTTAAAGTGTATAACAAAGATTATTTAACCAAAAACTGAATATAAAAAGTGCCGGGGATTCGTAACTTGATACTATATCCAACACACTGTTTCACTTTTACTCGAGCGAAAGCCACTCTCTTAAAAGGAACTCGATAGCTTTGGCAAAAAATAAAATAAAATGAGAAGCGCTAGCGTATAGCAAAGCCGCGTACTTGGGCGAAAGGTATTGGTCAAAAAGAATCCGTACCTTTTGAGGTGGACAAGTCTGAACAGAGGACTGGCCGACATGGTGTCGCGAATAACTCGCTCGCGCGCTGCCGGACGCCAAAAGCAAAACTTTCCTTTTAAATTATTCATACGCGTAACGCAAAATTATTAGGCTACCGGAGAATGTGCAATCTCTAATTCGTTCCCCCCTCACACCGCGAGATGATAAGCGCCATTGGTGTGTGCGCGGGAAAGGAGGCCTTTCGAAACCTTTCTGTCAGTTACGTCTTATCCTCGTTCCGGTCAGACACTGGCGCGGATGGCGGGAGGACGGCTGCCGGAGACGGAGTTCCGTCCCGCTAAAATCCCTCCGAAAAGCGCTAAAAGCTAATTGACTCCGACCGCCTTCACCGCCATCTAGTTGCTCGTAGTATTACAGAATTGAATAATTTAATAGTTGCCTAAAATAACAGTTGTGTGCCAAAGACGATCGAGTAGACTAACGCGCTTTGAGCACCGCATCACGTTTTAAGACAGAAACGGCTAGACGCCGAGCGTCAGCGCAAAAATATTTATTAGGCCTAAGGATTTTTTGCGTCGCCTCCGCCGTCGTGGAGTTTTTGGCCCTAGTGAAAGTCAGCCCTTAGGCCTTATACATTTTTTTGCGTCAACGATTTTCCCGACCAGGTTCAAACCAGCCTTTAAGCTTATGTCACAGTCGACCGAAAATGTGACGTAATTACGCTAGTAAAATATTGTTTCCATTGGATTACTGACTGACACCGTACTTATCATAGCTAAATTTCCGTCGAATGTGTTAATTAACATCGTTGCACTGTAGCGAAATTAACAAATTTAAATCAATTAATTTATTGACCCACATCGATCTTCAGGAAAAACATTATATCGGTGGCAATTTAATTTCGCGAAATCCAACCTTATAAGCCAAGTGCCCGGCGAGACAAGTTCACTTAACTGCTGGATTTTCGTCCGCTAAACAAACGCTTTTTGTTTTAAAATGTCAAATCATCTGCTTAGCAAACCAAAATCCAACACTAGCGTTTTCCTTTCGACTGCTCTCGAGCGCTCTAGATCGCTCTGATCAACATTATATGTTCCATTTGCGTGCTCGGATCTTCTCCGATCAAGTTTCGCGTGTTCCATTTCCCGTTCTCGGGTGCTCCGAGATCGCCCAAAACCGATCTGCCGATTTTAACAGATCAACGGATCGAGATCGAGATCGGAGCAAATTTTTGCGTGTTCCTTTTAGATTTTTGGGCAAAATGGTAGACCAAGACGCGAAAATTCCAATTACTAGCAGACTAAAAACAACAAAGCGCGGGAATATGCTAATGGGATGTTCCATTTGCGGTTTTACTCTAGTAGTTCGGGGCGAGATCTAGGACTTCAGAGACAGATTCGGAGCGAATCTTGAGCAATCAAATGGAAAACGCTATTAATGAACTTCTCACGTGACTACGTAGCTCGATTTAAACTGAAACCAACGTTCAAAGTTCAAAATGTATAGTTTTACGTATTTATAAAATAATAATTTATTTAAGCGCCATTGAAGAAGATTGAAATGATTTTGAAAGATGAAGTTGAGTGTACCAGTACTGGTTCACGCGCGAAAAAGCTGCTTCATCGAAATGTACGTGATTACGTCGCGTACACGTAGTTGATCGAGTTCCAAGGATGTTTCCGAGAATAATAATGAGAGCCCACCAATGAAAGCAGCGCGCAATCTTCTCTCGGCGGAGGGCTGCGGGCTCGAACGCCAAACGAGAATGTCTAGGCCAAGCTTACTCCGCATCTAGTGTATTGTCCAAGCATTCCGCGGTTCCCGTTCAAACGTCCAGGGAGCGACTGAAGCTCTCTTGGCTGGCCGCCGCGTTACCGTGACGTCAAGACCATTAAAATAAACTCGGAAAAATGACCTTAGATATCTATTGATAAAACACAACTTAAAATAATTATTTTCCAATTGATAACTTCTGAAAGGAGTCGCCAACTATTGGCGCACGCGTTTCTGGAGATGATACGCGGCTACCTCCGTATTGGCATCTCGAGTGCAAAGTGTACGAGTAGACGACGGCGGGCCATTAAGCTATATACGGTCGCGGAGAATACGTATATCAGCCGCTTGACAAAATATTTGTCATCATTTAAGATAATCGAGTAATACGTGATCCCGAATATCGATTGATAGCGATATTGTTATCGACACGCTAGAGCCAAGTGAGATTTTTAAAAACCCATCAGCCCTCGAGCGTCACTCTCTTTCCACGAATTGATAATGTTTATGTGAGGGTCTCTACTTTCGTAAATAGCAAATACGATTTAAACACTGTAGGTGATTCTGAAATATAATATCGACAAATACTTGTATAAAAGAGTTAATTCTTTGGGCGCGTGCTCTTGATATATTGGTAGATTGTGATGACTCGCGGGATTTCGCTCGTGTTGAAAATGACAAAAGAAGGGCGTGCTCAAATACTTTAAGCCTTACGACCGAAACTAACCAAATCATGTGACCACCGATCTTTTTCAGAATCACCAAATGTAAAAGCAATATGAAGCCACGGTCACGCTAGAGCTTGTAACCCAGTTTAAGTCGGTTTGGACGCTAGTTTTGAACAAAGAAATTGAGAGAAGGACGCCATGAAAAATGGTCTCAAACGATACTGCAAAAAATAATAAAGTTACCTGCCGGGGTTAATTGGTGTAATAACACTTCATTAAAAACAATTCAATGTGCCAGGGTATATAATAACAGAATCTGTTAAAGGCTCGAAGACGACTCGTCTGGTTGATGTTCACACTAGCGTTCCTCTCAAACGTTCTACGATAAACAACAGTTGTTAATGTTAAACAGATTTTTCACAGAGGGAAATATTCCAATCCCTATTAAACCGATTTTATTTTAATGAAACACCATTCTAGTACAGTGGGGTACTTTCAAAACGGGTGCCTCAGAAAGAATACTTCCCCACGTAAATTGTACTTCTGGTAACACGAGAAATTCCCGGTGAGCGCTAAAACACATGTAAAATCTTACATAATCATTTATAACATTGTCATTAGAATAACAATATTAATGGCGTTTTTATCCGGATTCTATAAACAAATGTGGCACACATTGTTACATAAACCTATTTCATATAATCCCTCGTGCTAAATTAATTACGGCGACTCTATAAACACGTATTTCAGTCATCCCAATAAGATACGCGTAAGGCTAATTCACATAAGCGTAGCTCCCTCCAATAATAATTTATGCATTTATGCGAGCCAATAAAGTTAAGCCTTTAAACGCGTTACTGATTGGGCAAACGAAATTATGTGCCTTTACAAATCTCTTTAATCCGTTCTCTAATTCGCTCTTGGAAACCGACGCCGCGTGAAAAGAGAACATAATCCTTTTATGTTCTTATGTTCGTTTCAAAAGACAATTATCTAACATAAAAATATAAATAAATGATAAATTTCTTATTTTCGAAGATAACAATAGAGGCTGGGGGAGGAGAGGGGAGGGGGAGGGCAGGCGGTGATAAGAAAGCCGAGTCAAATATGATTTCTTAGGAATCCCAGAGATAAAACATAATTTCGCAACGCCAGTTTCGTGAAGAATTCTTCGAGAGGGCCTCGCAACAAGAAATTCACATAAGGCATTGTGTCCGTATCTGAGATAATATTAGGCGCCGTCATGGTTTGCACATAACGTTTCGGGGATACTCTTCGAGTGCAGTTGCGCGATTGTAAGGAGCTACTGGCCTTCTTATCCTCATTTGAATACACTTTGTCGAGTGGAAAATTTTGAAGGCGCAGATTTCATTGAATTCGAGATAAATCAATTTGAAACTTCGCACGCTTTTTGCGATACGTACGTAACATATCTCTTACGAGAAGAAGCGTCCACTTGGGGAATAAATATGAAACGTAACATCGCCGGACGGACGCGGTTCAAAATGGCAGAGACTTTCCAGCCAAACCGCGGATGCATACACCACATCGCGGCTTAACATTTACCACCGATATTAATCTGATTAACGATGTAAAACTTGCGAAACATTTGGAAAAATGAACTTGATCCCGCATGTGGCAAGTGATTTATATTAGCAGGATAGGGATACATATATACTTCTAGTTTTAGATAAGTTTATTAAGAGAACGAAATGGTACTTCATGTACCCCAATCAATTTAATTCGGTATCTCTGCTAGAGTGTTTAGTTTCATAAAACAATTTACGTTATTTTAATCGACAATGTTAAATTGCGTCTCCATTGTGTGGATTAGCTTTGACTTAAAAATATTTAAAGTAGAAATTAATGAATTTATAGTTAATTAAGCTAAAAATTTACCATCGGGGTCAAAGCAGTCTGAAGTTTCCGACAAAATTTGTATTTCTCTCTATTTTGATTTACCATCGAAATACTTCTAAAAGGAATCTCGATCCAATTAAAAAATGTTGTTTTGGGAATCTATGCCATTTTACAAATACTTGTCGGGACTGTAATGGAACTCTTTTGGCAAATTTGCACATATTATACACCAATGGAAACACATGTTTTTACCTATGATAAATGTTTCCAGATAACGTTCGACTTTATGAATAAATTAAGCTGTTTCACAGTATATCTGTCTTTAAGTAAATTGAAAACGTATACTTCCTGGTTACTTCAAAGATCAGATCGTTTAATGAATGCCTTGACGATTGATTGGCTTCTATGTAATCTTTCGCTATTAGTGTCTTTAAGCAAGATTTAATGAAGATTCAACAAGCAAGGTGGTTCATTTTTTAATTTGATTTCAATCAGACTTGTTTTTATTTAATTGATTTTAAACCTTTTACGCGTATTTTTCTCAACAAATTGATTAAAATTTGCATACAACTGTAATGTAAAATAAAATTTACATTAACCTTAAATTTATTTACTACTTGTAATTTAGTAATTGCTACAAAAACTACTTTTGTATATTTAAGACATCAGAGTCGATTGAAAAATTTGATTTAAATCGGAGCAACATTGGCCAAAAACATTGGACTATCCCAAGATTCATTATTTTTTTATTGACTCGTAAAAGCACCTCAGTGTCATGGCTGCTTGTAAGTAGAATATTTCGGCTACGTTTCGCCAGATGGCTTTTATTTTAGAAAGCTCTATCACGGCCAACTTTGATCTCGCGCAATAGCGGCCAATCTATTCGTTGAAGTTTCTATGTTAACCCACGAACAAAAGATCTCTCGGAGTTGAGCACCCCTAGCGGAATAATATGTTTAGAATAATTTTTGCATTGAAGGCAACGAGCGCCACGTGGCGCTGAACGCCGATAGTTTGTAGCGGGAAAATCCTTGTTCACGGAATTTCGACGATTGGTTTTGCCGCTATTGCGCGAGATTAAAGTTGGCCGTGGCTCTATGAACTGTCGTCGGTAATAGCATAAGTGTATAATATTGTTACCTACGTGTAACACTTCCTATTCTTCACATGCAAAAGTTTTACTGAGAGCTATTCACAAGACAGACTGCATTACGGGCTTCGTCGCCGTTTTGCCTCCGCTTGCTAACGCGTCACACGTAGCCTTTGACTGAACCTCGCTAGGGGGAGATTTTAGTCTTGTGATGACGTCACTCGTTACTAACTCTCAGT
Source organism: Leiobunum rupestre (assembly GCF_980474605.1). Taxonomy (NCBI): domain Eukaryota; kingdom Metazoa; phylum Arthropoda; class Arachnida; order Opiliones; family Sclerosomatidae; genus Leiobunum; species Leiobunum rupestre. Next base: position 39,760,660 of record NC_143387.1, read on the forward strand.
AAAATATTCCCCAAACCTATGGAACAATATTATAGACTTATGGTAATAGTGAGTGTAGGGAGCTGTTAGCTCGCGTGGCGTCAAGGGCTTGCCACCACCCTACTGTGCTTAAAAGTCGCCAGATGACTTGGGCCTAAGCTAAGGTGGTGGCGTGAAGGGCTTGCCACCACCCTACTGTGCTTAAAAGTCGCCAGATGACTTGGGCCTAAGCTAAGGTGGTGGCGTGAAGGGCTTGCCACCACCCTACTGTGCTTAAAAGTCGCCAGATGACTTGGGCCTAAGCTAAGGTAGTGGCGTGAAGGGCTTGCCACCACCCTACTGTGCTTAAAAGTCGCCAGATGACTTGGGCCTAAGGTGGTGCCAAGGGTATTAACCTAGCTGATTATTATTAAATAATGAAGATACCTTTCGAGAGATGGCGGTAAGTGGTATGATTGGTATCGCTTTACTGATAATACTCGGCACACGTGCCTCAAGCTAGATTCTAATTTCCGGTTAAGGAAACGTACAAACACGTACTAGCGTCAATCGGACACGTGACGGAGGAATTTTCACGTTTTTCGTCGGCAAATAATTATTGGCAGGTTTATTATGGAGGCATAAAGAGGCACTCGAGAATGTTCGATACGACGTCGATTAACGCGCGCGGATCGAGAGCGCGCGCCAAGGCTTATATAAGTTATCTCTCTCAGCCTTTAAGAACGAATTAACCTTTCTACAATGCGAAATATCTCAGCCGATAAACTATCGCGGTATGGCTACACTACATCGTGCCCACACAAAGAAAGCATCGAGGATTAATGACTCTCAAGAGAGAGAAACGAAGTGCCCTCCCCGCCGAGGCTTATCTTTCTCACGAGTCACATGAATACCTCGAAGAAGCATGCCTAATTCACTTTCAAATTCGATAAATTAATAAGGTGATAGACAAAATTAGCGCAGCTGCAGCTATGAAATCCATAGAGTTCTCATTCAATTCCGTTGACTTCACGGTGTCGACGTTGCGTTTTGACATTTTCAGGCTTTGCGCCATTGTTATTTCATCGTGATTCGATAGCGCCAGGCCTAAAATCAAGGATTGCAATGACTGTGGCTAAAATGATTGATTCGCCTAAGCCAACATTTTCGTAAAACATTGTTGATCAAAACGAGTCGCGAACCAATACAAATTGAACAATTTTCAAAACAAGCGCTTTTATTTGGAAAAAATGTTGTTTTTATGACAAAGGCTTAGCGAAAATATGTCCATTTTTATTATAAAGCACTTATAATTGCACTTTTTTTTTGGGTATTTGTCAAATATCATAAAGGCCTACTTCGGTTTTTCAATACCAAGAGTCGAATCGAATTTTTGAAATGACCAAATAATTCGACCAAATACCGCGTGGTTTGAAAATTTGAACCAAATAGAAATTTTTATCAAATTATTCTACCAAATATCAAATTTTTATGTGATGGAGAGTCTATCAACTAAGAAAACGTGTTATCACCTTAATATATGGGTGTTAAGATCAGTAAATACATCAGTAATCGACAAAACATACCATAAGAAAAATCATAAGTCTATCATAACGTCCCCCTTAGCCTTTTGGGCTAAGAGCACACTCGTTATTAAGTGGTATTCATTTTTAACCGCCACCTCCTAGTGGCTACGTCCTCAACCACGCGAAATGCATTGTATGGGCACAGGCCGTGTGTGAACGTTTTTAAACGTAGAACCTTGGATTAATAATAGGACTACTAGTCTTATTATTAATCCAAGCTAGAACCATGCCGTCAGCCCTTACCAACGTAGCCAAGACTTATTCAAAATTAAAAAAATATCGCTTTAAAAGTTAAAATTAACATTTAAATCTTGGAAAAATAATTCATCAGAACGTAAAAATAGCTATTAGAAATAAAAGTTGTGTTTCTGAATGTATTTATTTTTAAAATTTGAGATTTAGATCTTTATTAAAATATCACTGCTCAGTGCTGACGTGTAAAATTTACTTGATCCGAGCCAAAATAAAAAACGTCGTTTTCTGCGGCGTAGTGTCGCCGTTACCTCATTGTTGCAAGAACCACTACTTCCAGATGTAAATTATATATATCTCTTGGAAATATTAATTTTCATATACTGCTAATGTTATTTATAATATTTAATTGATAATTTTTGGTATATAGTGCCAGTCTACGCTGATGGCAATAAAAACGAGTTAAAACGCGTTTTTGGCATCAAATTTCAAAATAACTACTGTAGAAAAGAAGGGAGCTTTTGTAATGGTTAATATTAAGAAATATATAATTATTTATCCCGAGTACGCGTTAATTTTACTTATACAGGCCAGCCTTGGCCTCAAGCTAAAATAAGCTCAATTCGGAAGATAAGTTCTATATACGTTCACAAGATTTATAGCTCGAGGGGGTTGACACTAACGTAATCAGGTGTACAAATCACATAACGTTTTTTGAAAATCAGTAATCAGGTGCGCAAGTGATCTCCCCCAAATTCTTCAGTTTCCGCTTTCCATAAATACTTGTTGAGGTGAACGGTATAATAGTGAGTGTAGGGAGCTGTTGGCTCGCGTGCCCATGATGGGTTTGCCACCACCCTGCTACGCGTTGTAACCCGGTCACCTTGAATTAATGGCATTAAAAGTGGCTAGCTGATTTGGGCTTAAGGCGGTGCCAAGGGTGTTAGCCCCGCTGATTATTAAGTACTTACTTATTTACAAAGGTTTCACGATATACCGTTAATATTTACGAAAGACTCACGGGTTATTAAAATCGAATTGAAATAGGAAACGGGTTGTTCATTGGTGGATAGCTAGTGAGATAAATGGGGGTTGTTAAAAGAAAAGCTACCGGTGTGACGTCACCACTATTCTCCAAACTCTCGAATTTATTGGGATAGGGTTTATTATTTTGTATCTGTAGGAAAAGGCGCGGGTGACGTCATAGTAGCCAGTCCCAATTTCGCTCGTCGCGTACGAATATCGTGAACGGGTCACTCACCCTCCGCCGATACTGAAAGTGACTTTCTTCAGAGAGGCAAGACCACCATTTTCGTCGCCGTTGAAGTCCACAATGCCGCTGGAACTGAGCGAACGGCCGAAAATGATTCGTCCCCTGGTGACGGTGGCGGTGGGGCGGCCGTTGGCGGCGTACGCTTTGACGGAGGAGGCGCGGCTGAGCGGCGAGGACGGGTGGTCGTCGTGGTTCGGACGCGGCCCGGAACGGGACTCCGGTTGCAGCCTGGCGGAGCAGAGCCCGTTCGCCTCCTTGGGCCCGCAGAAAAGCATTTAAATCCGAATTAGCCGAAGATCGGCCGTGACGGGCAATTGACGATAATCGAAATCCGCGGCGACACTCGCTAGAAACGGCCCACAGCCGACGACAAAGAAATTAATCGCCAAAATCCGCGCTCGGATAATAAAAAAAAAACAGCGACGATTTCCACTGACTCGTTTAACGTCGACGAGCTTAGAAATAGCCTGGCCAGAGATCGACTACAACGGAAAATATATATTCATCGTAACTATCTCTCTCTCTCGAGTTGCGAAGAGTGATAAGAGGAATTAAAGTGGAACACACGACGAGAGTTACACTCCCCCCCCCCCGTTCCCGCGTCTTGGGCGAAATTGCGGTTTTGATGGCAACATAATAGAAGCGATCTGCTTCCACGATTACTCGGCCTTCACCTTTTTGGTTAAACCGCTCCTCGTCTGCAGACTCGAATCCGCAGCTCCCCACTTGCGTTAGAAATGGAAAACAAGGTCGCCGCGCCACGTTTAAAGATACATTTTTATTATTACAAACTACGAATTTAATTAAATTTACGATATAACCATTCGTCCGAGCGATTAAGTTTTCTACGGACCAAAGATACAGAAGTAGGAAAATGTGTATTTTGTACAAGTTACAATAAATGTTCGAAGTTTCTTCCTTCAACTCTTACACAAAGGAGGGAATGGCGTACACGTTGAAATACTTCAGGTGTGTTCCGAATATGTTAACTTTGTTCTTCTGTGTTTAATTAAACTCATTGCACATTTCTTATTTACTCATTTGTTTTTTATTACTTATCTCAATTCCCACGCATTCGCAAATTCATCGTACCCCTAAAATCGCATTTCCCTGCTGCTGGGTATGCGCTTGTTGCAGCCTACTTCCAGGGAAGTGTAGGCCACACTTTGAAGCTCCATGGCGCTCTTTTAACTCATCGTAGGAAAATGGGGGAAAAAAGGCATACTTCTCAACTCATCCCCTACAACTCCTTAATATATTTCCATAACCCCAATACCGGAACGATTTGATTGAGCTTTAAAGGGAGGAGCTTTCTATTAGAGCGTTAAATACCGGAACGATTTGATTGAGCTTTAAGGGGAGGAGCTTTCAGTTTGGACGTGAAATACCGGAACGATTTGATTGAGCTTTCAGGGGAGGAGCTTTCTATTAGAGCGTGAAATACCGGAACGATTTGATTGATCTTTGAGGGGAGGAGCTTTCTATTAGAGCGTGAAATACCGGAACGATCTGATTGACCTTTCAGGGGAGGAGCTTTCTATTAGAGCGTGAAATACTGGAATGATTTGATTGACCTTTGAGGGGAGGAGCTTTCTATTAGAGCGTGAAATACCGGAACGATTTGATTGATCTTTGAGGGGAGGAGCTTTCTATTAGAGCGTAAAATACCGGAACGATTTGATTGAGCTTTCAGGGGAGGAGCTTTCTATTAGAGCGTGAAATACCGGAACGATTTGATTGATCTTTGAGGGGAGGAGCTTTCTATTAGAGCGTAAAATACCGGAACGATTTGATTGATCTTTCAGGGGAGGAGCTTTCTATTAGAGCGTAAAATACCGGAACAATTTGATTGAGCTTTCAGGGGAGGAGCTTTCTGTTAGAGCGTGAAATACCGGAACGATTTGATTGACCTTTGAGGGGAGGAGCTTTCTATAAGAGCGTGAAATACCGGAACGATTTGATTGACCTTTGAGGGGAGGAGCTTTCTATTAGAGCGTGAAATACCGGAACGATTTGATTGATCTTTGAGGGGAGGAGCTTTCTATTAGAGCGTGAAATACCGGAACGATTTGATTGATCTTTGAGGGGAGGAGCTTTCTATTAGAGCGTGAAATACCGGAACGATTTGATTGATCTTTGAGGGGAGGAGCTTTCCGTTTGGACGTGAAATACCGGAACGATCTGATTGATCTTTGAGGGGACGAACTTTCTATTAGAGCGTAAAATACCGGAACGATTTGATTGATCTTTGAGGGGAGGATATTTCTATTAGAGCGTGAAATACCGGAACGATTTGATTGATCTTTGAGGGGACGAGCTTTCTATTAGAGCGTGAAATACCGGAACGATTTGATTGATCTTTGAGGAGACGAGCTTTCTATTAGAGCGTGAAATACCGGAACGATTTGATTGATCTTTGAGGGGACGAGCTTTCTATTAGAACGTGAAATACCGGAACGATTTGATTGATCTTTGAGGGGAGGAGCTTTCTATTAGAGCGTAAAATACCGGAACGATTTGATTGATCTTTGAGGGGAGGAGCTTTCTATTAGAGCGTGAAATACCGGAACGATTTGATTGATCTTTGAGGGGAGGAGCTTTCTATTAGAGCGTGAAATACCGGAACGATTTGATTGATCTTTAAGGGGAGGAGCTTTCTATTAGAGCGTAAAATACCGGAACGATTTGATTGATCTTTGAGGGGAGGAGCTTTCTATTAGAGCGTAAAATACCGGAACGATTTGATTGATCTTTGAGGGGAGGAGCTTTCTATTAGAGCGTGAAATACCGGAACGATTTGATTGATCTTTGAGGGGAGGAGCTTTCTATTAGAGCGTGAAATACCGGAACGATTTGATTGATCTTTGAGGGGAGGAGCTTTCTATTAGAGCGTGAAATACCGGAACACTTTGATTGATCTTTGAGGGGAGGAGCTTTCTATTAGAGCGTAAAATACCGGAACGATTTGATTGATCTTTGAGGGGAGGAGCTTTCTATTAGAGCGTAAAATACCGGAACGATTTGATTGATCTTTGAGGGGAGGAGCTTTCTATTAGAGCGTGAAATACCGGAACGATTTGATTGATCATTGAGGGGACGAGCTTTCTATTAGAGCGTGAAATACCGGAACGATTTGATTGATCTTTGAGGGGAGGAGCTTTCTATAAGAGCGTAAAATACCTGAACGATTTGATTGATCTTTGAGGGTAGGAGCTTTCTATTAGAGCGTGAAATACCGGAACGATTTGAATGATCTTTGAGGGGAGGAGCTTTCTATTAGAGCGTGAAATACCGGAACGATTTGATTGATCTTTGAGGGGAGGAGCTTTCTATTAGAGCGTGAAATACCGAAACGATTTGATTGATCTTTGAGGGGAGGAGCTTTCTATTAGAGCGTGAAATACCGGAACGATTTGATTGATCATTGAGGGGACGAGCTTTCTATTAGAGCGTGAAATACCGGAACGATTTGATTGATCTTTGAGGGGAGGAGCTTTCTTTTAGCGCGTAAAATACCGGAACGATTTGATTGATCTTTGAGGGGACGAGCTTTCTATTAGAGCGTGAAATACCGGAACGATTTGATTGATCTTTGAGGGGAGGAGCTTTCTATTAGAGCGTGAAATACCGGAACGATTTGATTGATCTTTGAGGGGAGGAGCTTTCTATTAGAGCGTGAAATACCGGAACGATTTGATTGAACTTTGAGGGGAGGAGCTTTCTATTAGAGCGTGAAATACCGGAACGATTTGATTGACCTTTGAGGGGAGGAGCTTTCTATTAAACCGTGAAATACCGGAACGATTTGATTGATCTTTGAGGGGAGGAGCTTTCTATTAGAGCGTAAAATACCGGAACGATTTGATTGATCTTTGAGGGGAGGAGCTTTCTATTAGAGCGTAAAATACCGGAACGATTTGATTGACCTTTGAGGTGAGGAGCTTTCTATAAGAGCGTGAAATACCGGAACGATTTGATTGACCTTTGAGGGGAGGAGCTTTCTATTAGAGCGTAAAATAGCGGGACGATTTGATTGATCTTTGAGGGGAGGAGCTTTCTATTAGAGCGTGAAATACCGGAACGATTCGATTAATCTTTGAGGGGAGGAGCTTTCTATTAGAGCGTGAAATACAGGAACGATTTGATTGATCTTTGAGGGGAGGAGCTTTCTATTAGAGCGTGAAATACCGGAACGATTTGATTAATCTTTGAGGGGAGGAGCTTTCTATTAGAGCGTGAAATACCGGAACGATTTGATTGAGCTTTCAGGGGAGGAGCTTTCCGTTTGGACGTGAAATACCGGAACGATTTGATTGAACTTTGAGGGGAGGAGCTTTCTATTAGAGCGTGAAATACCGGAACGATTTGATTGACCTTTGAGGGGAGGAGCTTTCTATTAAACCGTGAAATACCGGAACGATTTGATTGATCTTTGAGGGGAGGAGCTTTCTATTAGAGCGTAAAATACCGGAACGATTTGATTGATCTTTGAGGGGAGGAGCTTTCTATTAGAGCGTAAAATACCGGAACGATTTGATTGACCTTTGAGGTGAGGAGCTTTCTATTAGAGCGTGAAATACCGGAACGATTTGATTGACCTTTGAGGGGAGGAGCTTTCTATTAGAGCGTAAAATAGCGGGACGATTTGATTGATCTTTGAGGGGAGGAGCTTTCTATTAGAGCGTGAAATACCGGAACGATTCGATTAATCTTTGAGGGGAGGAGCTTTCTATTAGAGCGTGAAATACAGGAACGATTTGATTGATCTTTGAGGGGAGGAGCTTTCTATTAGAGCGTAAAATACCGGAACGATTTGATTGATCTTTGAGGGGAGGAGCTTTCTATTAGAGCGTGAAATACCGGAACGATTTGATTGACCTTTGAGGGGAGGAGCTTTCTATTAAACCGTGAAATACCGGAACGATTTGATTGATCTTTGAGGGGAGGAGCTTTCTATTAGAGCGTAAAATACCGGAACGATTTGATTGATCTTTGAGGGGAGGAGCTTTCTATTAGAGCGTAAAATACCGGAACGATTTGATTGATCTTTGAGGGGAGGAGCTTTCTATTAGAGCGTAAAATACCGGAACGATTTGATTGATCTTTGAGGGGAGGAGCTTTCTATTAGAGCGTGAAATACCGGAACGATTTGATTGACCTTTGAGGGGAGGAGCTTTCTATTAAACCGTGAAATACCGGAACGATTTGATTGATCTTTGAGGGGAGGAGCTTTCTATTAGAGCGTAAAATACCGGAACGATTTGATTGATCTTTGAGGGGAGGAGCTTTCTATTAGAGCGTAAAATACCGGAACGATTTGATTGATCTTTGAGGGGAGGAGCTTTCTATTAGAGCGTGAAATACCGGAACGATTTGATTGATCTTTGAGGGGAGGAGCTTTCTATTAGAGCGTAAAATACCGGAACGATTTGATTGATCTTTGAGGGGAGGAGCTTTCTATTGGAGCGTAAAATACCGGAACGATTTGATTGATCTTTGAGGGGAGGAGCTTTCTATTAAACCGTGAAGTACCGGAACGATTTGATTGATCTTTGAGGGGAGGAGCTTTCTATTAGAGCATAAAATACCGGAACGATTTGATTGATCTTTGAGGGGAGGAGCTTTCTATTAGAGCGTAAAATACCGGAACGATTTGATTGATCTTTGAGGGGAGGAGCTTTCTATTAGAGCGTGAAATACCGGAACGATTTGATTGATCTTTGAGGGGAGGAGCTTTCTATTAGAGCGTGAAATACCGGAACGATTTGATTGATCTTTGAGGGGAGGAGCTTTCTATTAGAGCGTGAAATACCGGAACGATTTGATTGACCTTTGAGGGGAGGAGCTTTCTATTAAACCGTGAAATACCGGAACGATTTGATTGATCTTTGAGGGGAGGAGCTTTCTATTAGAGCGTAAAATACCGGAACGATTTGATTGATCTTTGAGGGGAGGAGCTTTCTATTAGAGCGTAAAATACCGGAACGATTTGATTGATCTTTGAGGGGAGGAGCTTTCTATTAGAGCGTAAAATACCGGAACGATTTGATTGATCTTTGAGGGGAGGAGCTTTCTATTAGAGCGTGAAATACCGGAACGATTTGATTGACCTTTGAGGGGAGGAGCTTTCTATTAAACCGTGAAATACCGGAACGATTTGATTGATCTTTGAGGGGAGGAGCTTTCTATTAGAGCGTAAAATACCGGAACGATTTGATTGATCTTTGAGGGGAGGAGCTTTCTATTAGAGCGTAAAATACCGGAACGATTTGATTGATCTTTGAGGGGAGGAGCTTTCTATTAGAGCGTGAAATACCGGAACGATTTGATTGATCTTTGAGGGGAGGAGCTTTCTATTAGAGCGTGAAATACCGGAACGATTTGATTGATCTTTGAGGGGAGGAGCTTTCTATTGGAGCGTAAAATACCGGAACGATTTGATTGATCTTTGAGGGGAGGAGCTTTCTATTAGAGCGTGAAATACCGGAACGATTTGATTGATCTTTGAGGGGAGGAGCTTTCTATTAGAGCGTGAAATACCGGAACGATTTGATTGATCTTTGAGGGGAGGAGCTTTCTATTAGAGCGTGAAATACCGGAACGATTTGATTGATCTTTAAGGGGAGGAGCTTTCTATTAGAGCGTAAAATACCGGAACGATTTGATTGATCTTTGAGGGGAGGAGCTTTCTATTAGAGCGTAAAATACCGGAACGATTTGATTGATCTTTGAGGGGAGGAGCTTTCTATTAGAGCGTGAAATACCGGAACGATTTGATTGATCTTTGAGGGGAGGAGCTTTCTATTAGAGCGTGAAATACCGGAACGATTTGATTGATCTTTGAGGGGAGGAGCTTTCTATTAGAGCGTGAAATACCGGAACACTTTGATTGATCTTTGAGGGGAGGAGCTTTCTATTAGAGCGTAAAATACCGGAACGATTTGATTGATCTTTGAGGGGAGGAGCTTTCTATTAGAGCGTAAAATACCGGAACGATTTGATTGATCTTTGAGGGGAGGAGCTTTCTATTAGAGCGTGAAATACCGGAACGATTTGATTGATCATTGAGGGGACGAGCTTTCTATTAGAGCGTGAAATACCGGAACGATTTGATTGATCTTTGAGGGGAGGAGCTTTCTATAAGAGCGTAAAATACCTGAACGATTTGATTGATCTTTGAGGGGAGGAGCTTTCTATTAGAGCGTGAAATACCGGAACGATTTGATTGATCTTTGAGGGGAGGAGCTTTCTATTAGAGCGTGAAATACCGGAACGATTTGATTGATCTTTGAGGGGAGGAGCTTTCTATTAGAGCGTGAAATACCGAAACGATTTGATTGATCTTTGAGGGGAGGAGCTTTCTATTAGAGCGTGAAATACCGGAACGATTTGATTGATCATTGAGGGGACGAGCTTTCTATTAGAGCGTGAAATACCGGAACGATTTGATTGATCTTTGAGGGGAGGAGCTTTCTTTTAGCGCGTAAAATACCGGAACGATTTGATTGATCTTTGAGGGGACGAGCTTTCTATTAGAGCGTGAAATACCGGAACGATTTGATTGATCTTTGAGGGGAGGAGCTTTCTATTAGAGCGTGAAATACCGGAACGATTTGATTGATCTTTGAGGGGAGGAGCTTTCTATTAGAGCGTGAAATACCGGAACGATTTGATTGAACTTTGAGGGGAGGAGCTTTCTATTAGAGCGTGAAATACCGGAACGATTTGATTGACCTTTGAGGGGAGGAGCTTTCTATTAAACCGTGAAATACCGGAACGATTTGATTGATCTTTGAGGGGGGGAGCTTTCTATTAGAGCGTAAAATACCGGAACGATTTGATTGATCTTTGAGGGGAGGAGCTTTCTATTAGAGCGTAAAATACCGGAACGATTTGATTGACCTTTGAGGTGAGGAGCTTTCTATAAGAGCGTGAAATACCGGAACGATTTGATTGACCTTTGAGGGGAGGAGCTTTCTATTAGAGCGTAAAATAGCGGGACGATTTGATTGATCTTTGAGGGGAGGAGCTTTCTATTAGAGCGTGAAATACCGGAACGATTCGATTAATCTTTGAGGGGAGGAGCTTTCTATTAGAGCGTGAAATACAGGAACGATTTGATTGATCTTTGAGGGGAGGAGCTTTCTATTAGAGCGTGAAATACCGGAACGATTTGATTAATCTTTGAGGGGAGGAGCTTTCTATTAGAGCGTGAAATACCGGAACGATTTGATTGAGCTTTCAGGGGAGGAGCTTTCCGTTTGGACGTGAAATACCGGAACGATTTGATTGAACTTTGAGGGGAGGAGCTTTCTATTAGAGCGTGAAATACCGGAACGATTTGATTGACCTTTGAGGGGAGGAGCTTTCTATTAAACCGTGAAATACCGGAACGATTTGATTGATCTTTGAGGGGAGGAGCTTTCTATTAGAGCGTAAAATACCGGAACGATTTGATTGATCTTTGAGGGGAGGAGCTTTCTATTAGAGCGTAAAATACCGGAACGATTTGATTGACCTTTGAGGTGAGGAGCTTTCTATTAGAGCGTGAAATACCGGAACGATTTGATTGACCTTTGAGGGGAGGAGCTTTCTATTAGAGCGTAAAATAGCGGGACGATTTGATTGATCTTTGAGGGGAGGAGCTTTCTATTAGAGCGTGAAATACCGGAACGATTCGATTAATCTTTGAGGGGAGGAGCTTTCTATTAGAGCGTGAAATACAGGAACGATTTGATTGATCTTTGAGGGGAGGAGCTTTCTATTAGAGCGTAAAATACCGGAACGATTTGATTGATCTTTGAGGGGAGGAGCTTTCTATTAGAGCGTGAAATACCGGAACGATTTGATTGACCTTTGAGGGGAGGAGCTTTCTATTAAACCGTGAAATACCGGAACGATTTGATTGATCTTTGAGGGGAGGAGCTTTCTATTAGAGCGTAAAATACCGGAACGATTTGATTGATCTTTGAGGGGAGGAGCTTTCTATTAGAGCGTAAAATACCGGAACGATTTGATTGATCTTTGAGGGGAGGAGCTTTCTATTAGAGCGTAAAATACCGGAACGATTTGATTGATCTTTGAGGGGAGGAGCTTTCTATTAGAGCGTGAAATACCGGAACGATTTGATTGACCTTTGAGGGGAGGAGCTTTCTATTAAACCGTGAAATACCGGAACGATTTGATTGATCTTTGAGGGGAGGAGCTTTCTATTAGAGCGTAAAATACCGGAACGATTTGATTGATCTTTGAGGGGAGGAGCTTTCTATTAGAGCGTAAAATACCGGAACGATTTGATTGATCTTTGAGGGGAGGAGCTTTCTATTAGAGCGTGAAATACCGGAACGATTTGATTGATCTTTGAGGGGAGGAGCTTTCTATTAGAGCGTGAAATACCGGAACGATTTGATTGATCTTTGAGGGGAGGAGCTTTCTATTGGAGCGTAAAATACCGGAACGATTTGATTGATCTTTGAGGGGAGGAGCTTTCTATTAAACCGTGAAATACCGGAACGATTTGATTGATCTTTGAGGGGAGGAGCTTTCTATTAGAGCGTAAAATACCGGAACGATTTGATTGATCTTTGAGGGGAGGAGCTTTCTATTAGAGCGTGAAATACCGGAACGATTTGATTGATCTTTGAGGGGAGGAGCTTTCTATTAGAGCGTGAAATACCGGAACGATTTGATTGATCTTTGAGGGGAGGAGCTTTCTATTAGAGCGTGAAATACCGGAACGATTTGATTGACCTTTGAGGGGAGGAGCTTTCTATTAAACCGTGAAATACCGGAACGATTTGATTGATCTTTGAGGGGAGGAGCTTTCTATTAGAGCGTAAAATACCGGAACGATTTGATTGATCTTTGAGGGGAGGAGCTTTCTATTAGAGCGTAAAATACCGGAACGATTTGATTGATCTTTGAGGGGAGGAGCTTTCTATTAGAGCGTAAAATACCGGAACGATTTGATTGATCTTTGAGGGGAGGAGCTTTCTATTAGAGCGTGAAATACCGGAACGATTTGATTGACCTTTGAGGGGAGGAGCTTTCTATTAAACCGTGAAATACCGGAACGATTTGATTGATCTTTGAGGGGAGGAGCTTTCTATTAGAGCGTAAAATACCGGAACGATTTGATTGATCTTTGAGGGGAGGAGCTTTCTATTAGAGCGTAAAATACCGGAACGATTTGATTGATCTTTGAGGGGAGGAGCTTTCTATTAGAGCGTGAAATACCGGAACGATTTGATTGATCTTTGAGGGGAGGAGCTTTCTATTAGAGCGTGAAATACCGGAACGATTTGATTGATCTTTGAGGGGAGGAGCTTTCTATTGGAGCGTAAAATACCGGAACGATTTGATTGATCTTTGAGGGGAGGAGCTTTCTATTAGAGCGTGAAATACCGGAACGATTTGATTGATCTTTGAGGGGAGGAGCTTTCTATTAGAGCGTGAAATACCGGAACGATTTGATTGATCTTTGAGGGGAGGAGCTTTCTATTAGAGCGTAAAATACCGGAACGATTTGATTGATCTTTGAGGGGAGGAGCTTTCTATTAGAGCGTAAAATACCGGAACGATTTGATTGATCTTTGAGGGGAGGAGCTTTCTATTAGAGCGTAAAATACCGGAACGATTTGATTCATCTTTGAGGGGAGGAGCTTTCTATTAGAGCGTAAAATACCGGAACGATTTGATTGATCTTTGAGGGGAGGAGCTTTCTATTATAGCGTAAAATACCGGAACGATTTGATTGACCTTTGAGGGGAGGAGCTTTCTATTAGAGCGTGAAATACCGGAACGATTTGATTAATCTTTGAGGGGAGGAGCTTTCTATTAGAGCGTGAAATACCGGAACGATTTGATTGAGCTTTCAGGGGAGGAGCTTTCCGTTTGGACGTGAAATACCGGAACGATTTGATTGAACTTTGAGGGGAGGAGCTTTCTATTAGAGCGTGAAATACCGGAACGATTTGATTGACCTTTGAGGGGAGGAGCTTTCTATTAAACCGTGAAATACCGGAACGATTTGATTGATCTTTGAGGGGAGGAGCTTTCTATTAGAGCGTAAAATACCGGAACGATTTGATTGATCTTTGAGGGGAGGAGCTTTCTATTAGAGCGTGAAATACCGGAACGATTTGATTGACCTTTGAGGGGAGGAGCTTTCTATTAAACCGTGAAATACCGGAACGATTTGATTGATCTTTGAGGGGAGGAGCTTTCTATTAGAGCGTAAAATACCGGAACGATTTGATTGATCTTTGAGGGGAGGAGCTTTCTATTAGAGCGTAAAATACCGGAACGATTTGATTGATCTTTGAGGGGAGGAGCTTTCTATTAGAGCGTAAAATACCGGAACGATTTGATTGATCTTTGAGGGGAGGAGCTTTCTATTAGAGCGTAAAATACCGGAACGATTTGATTGATCTTTGAGGGGAGGAGCTTTCTATTAGAGCATGAAATACCGGAACGATTTGATTGATCTTTGAGGGGAGGAGCTTTCTATTAGAGCGTGAAATACCGGAACGATTTGATTGACCTTTGAGGGGAGGAGCTTTCTATTAGAGCGTGAAATACCGGAACGATTTTATTGATCTTTGAGGGGAGGAGCTTTCTATTAGAGCGTAAAATACCGGAACGATTTGATTGATCTTTGAGGGGAGGAGCTTTCTATTAGAGCGTAAAATACCGGAACGATTTGATTGATCTTTGAGGGGAGGAGCTTTCTATTAGAGCGTAAAATACCGGAACGATTTGATTGATCTTTGAGGGGAGGAGCTTTCTAATAGAGCGTAAAATACCGGAACGATTTGATTGATCTTTGAGGGGAGGAGCTTTCTATTAGAGCGTAAAATACCGGAACGATTTGATTGATCTTTGAGGGGAGGAGCTTTTTTATTAGAGCGTAAAATACCGGAACGATTTGATTGATCTTTGAGGGGAGGAGCTTTCTGTTAGAGCGTAAAATACCGGAACGATTTGATTGATCTTTGAGGGGAGGAGCTTTCTATTAGAGCGTAAAATACCGGAACGATTTGATTGATCTTTGAGGGGAGGAGCTTTCTATTAGAGCTTAAAATACCGGAACGATTTGATTGATCTTTGAGGGGAGGAGCTTTCTATTAGAGCGTGAAATACCAGAACGATTTGATTGATCTTTGAGGGGAGGAGCGTTCTATTAGAGCGTAAAATACCGGAACGATTTGATTGATCTTTGAGGGGAGGAGCTTTCTATTAGAGCGTAAAATACCGGAACGATTTGATTGATCTTTGAGGGGAGGAGCTTTCTATTAGAGCGTAAAATACCGGAACGATTTGATTGACCTTTGAGGTGAGGAGCTTTCTATTAGAGCGTGAAATACCGGAACGATTTGATTGACCTTTGAGGGGAGGAGCTTTCTATTAGAGCGTAAAATAGCGGGACGATTTGATTGATCTTTGAGGGGAGGAGCTTTCTATTAGAGCGTGAAATACCGGAACGATTCGATTAATCTTTGAGGGGAGGAGCTTTCTATTAGAGCGTGAAATACAGGAACGATTTGATTGATCTTTGAGGGGAGGAGCTTTCTATTAGAGCGTAAAATACCGGAACGATTTGATTGATCTTTGAGGGGAGGAGCTTTCTATTAGAGCGTAAAATACCGGAACGATTTGATTTATCTTTGAGGGGAGGAGCTTTCTATTAGAGCGTGAAATACCGGAACGATTTGATTGAGCTTTAAGGGGAGGAGCTTTCAGTTTGGACGTGAAATACCGGAACGATTTGATTGATCTTGGAGGGGAGGAGCTTTCTATTAAAGCGTGAAATACCGGAACGATTTGATTGAGCTTTCAGGGGAGGAGCTTTCCGTTTGGACGTGAAATACCGGAACGATTTGATTGACCTTTGAGGGGAGGAGCTTTCTATTAAAGCGTGAAATACCGGAACGATTTGATTGAGCTTTCAGGGGAGGAGCTTTCCGTTTGGACGTGAAATACCGGAACGATTTGATTGACCTTTGAGGGGAGGAGCTTTCTATTAGAGCGTGAAATACCGGAACGATATGATTGATCTTTGAGGGGAGGAGCTTTCTATTAGAGCGCGAAATACCGGAACGATTTGATTGACCTTTGAGGGGAGGAGCTTTCTATTAAACCGTGAAATACCGGAACGATTTGATTGATCTTTGAGGGGAGGAGCTTTCTATTAGAGCGTAAAATACCGGAACGATTTGATTGATCTTTGAGGGGAGGAGCTTTCTATTAGAGCGTGAAATACCGGAACGATTTGATTGACCTTTGAGGGGAGGAGCTTTCTATTAAACCGTGAAATACCGGAACGATTTGATTGATCTTTGAGGGGAGGAGCTTTCTATTAGAGCGTAATATACCGGAACGATTTGATTGATCTTTGAGGGGAGGAGCTTTCTATTAGAGCGTAAAATACCGGAACGATTTGATTGATCTTTGAGGGGAGGAGCTTTCTATTAGAGCGTGAAATACCGGAACGATTTGATTGATCTTTGAGGGGAGGAGCTTTCTATTAGAGCGTGAAATACCGGAACGATTTGATTGATCTTTGAGGGGACGAGCTTTCTATTAGAGCGTGAAATACCGGAACGATTTGATTGACCTTTGAGGGGAGGAGCTTTCTATTAGAGCGTGAAATACCGGAACGATTTGATTGAGCTTTCAGGGGAAGAGCTTTCCGTTTGGACGTGAAATACAAGAACGATTTGATTGACCTTTGAGGGGAGGAGCTTTCTATTAGAGCGTAAAATAGCGGGACGATTTGATTGATCTTTGAGGGGAGGAGCTTTCTATTAGAGCGTGAAATACCGGAACGATTTGATTGATCTTTGAGGGGAGGAGCGTTCTATTAGAGCGTAAAATACCGGAACGATTTGATTGATCTTTGAGGGGAGGAGCTTTCTATTAGAGCGTAAAATACCGGAACGATTTGATTGATCTTTGAGGGGAGGAGCTTTCTATTAGAGCGTAAAATACCGGAACGATTTGATTGATCTTTGAGGGGAGGAGCTTTCTATTAGAGCGTAAAATACCGGAACGATTTGATTGACCTTTGAGGTGAGGAGCTTTCTATTAGAGCGTGAAATACCGGAACGATTTGATTGACCTTTGAGGGGAGGAGCTTTCTATTAGAGCGTAAAATAGCGGGACGATTTGATTGATCTTTGAGGGGAGGAGCTTTCTATTAGAGCGTGAAATACCGGAACGATTCGATTAATCTTTGAGGGGAGGAGCTTTCTATTAGAGCGTGAAATACAGGAACGATTTGATTGATCTTTGAGGGGAGGAGCTTTCTATTAGAGCGTAAAATACCGGAACGATTTGATTGATCTTTGAGGGGAGGAGCTTTCTATTAGAGCGTAAAATACCGGAACGATTTGATTGAGCTTTAAGGGGAGGAGCTTTCAGTTTGGACGTGAAATACCGGAACGATTTGATTGATCTTGGAGGGGAGGAGCTTTCTATTAAAGCGTGAAATACCGGAACGATTTGATTGAGCTTTCAGGGGAGGAGCTTTCCGTTTGGACGTGAAATACCGGAACGATTTGATTGACCTTTGAGGGGAGGAGCTTTCTATTAAAGCGTGAAATACCGGAACGATTTGATTGAGCTTTCAGGGGAGGAGCTTTCCGTTTGGACGTGAAATACCGGAACGATTCGATTGACCTTTGAGGGGAGGAGCTTTCTATTAGAGCGTGAAATACCGGAACGATTTGATTGACCTTTGAGGGGAGGAGCTTTCTATTAAACCGTGAAATACCGGAACGATTTGATTGATCTTTGAGGGGAGGAGCTTTCTATTAGAGCGTAAAATACCGGAACGATTTGATTGATCTTTGAGGGGAGGAGCTTTCTATTAGAGCGTGAAATACCGGAACGATTTGATTGACCTTTGAGGGGAGGAGCTTTCTATTAAACCGTGAAATACCGGAACGATTTGATTGATCTTTGAGGGGAGGAGCTTTCTATTAGAGCGTAATATACCGGAACGATTTGATTGATCTTTGAGGGGAGGAGCTTTCTATTGAAGCGTAAAATACCGGAACAATTTGATTGATCTTTGAGGGGAGGAGCTTTCTATTAGAGCGTGAAATACCGGAACGATTTGATTGATCTTTGAGGGGAGGAGCTTTCTATTAGAGCGTGAAATACCGGAACGATTTGATTGATCTTTGAGGGGACGAGCTTTCTATTAGAGCGTGAAATACCGGAACGATTTGATTGACCTTTGAGGGGAGGAGCTTTCTATTAGAGCGTGAAATACCGGAACGATTTGATTGAGCTTTCAGGGGAAGAGCTTTCCGTTTGGACGTGAAATACAAGAACGATTTGATTGACCTTTGAGGGGAGGAGCTTTCTATTAGAGCGTAAAATAGCGGGACGATTTGATTGATCTTTGAGGGGAGGAGCTTTCTATTAGAGCGTGAAATACCGGAACGATTTGATTGATCTTTGAGGGGAGGAGCTTTCTATTAGAGCGTGAAATACCGGAACGATTTGATTGATCTTTGAGGGGAGGAGCTTTCTATTAGAGCGTAAAATACCGGAACGATTTGATTGATCTTTGAGGGGAGGAGCTTTCGATTAGAGCGTAAAATACCGGAACGATTTGATTGATCTTTGAGGGGAGGAGCTTTCTATTAGAGCGTAAAATACCGGAACGATTTGATTTATCTTTGAGGGGAGGAGCTTTCTATTAGAGCGTGAAATACCGGAACGATTTGATTGAGCTTTAAGGGGAGGAGCTTTCAGTTTGGACGTGAAATACCGGAACGATTTGATTGATCTTGGAGGGGAGGAGCTTTCTATTAAAGCGTGAAATACCGGAACGATTTGATTGAGCTTTCAGGGGAGGAGCTTTCCGTTTGGACGTGAAATACCGGAACGATTTGATTGACCTTTGAGGGGAGGAGCTTTCTATTAAACCGTGAAATACCGGAACGATTTGATTGATCTTTGAGGGGAGGAGCTTTCTATTAGAGCGTAAAATACCGGAACGATTTGATTGATCTTTGAGGGGAGGAGCTTTCTATTAGAGCGTGAAATACCGGAACGATTTGATTGATCTTTGAGGGGAGGAGCTTTCTATTAGAGCGTGAAATACCGGAACGATTTGATTGAGCTTTCAGGGGAGGAGCTTTCCGTTTGGACGTGAAATACCGGAACGATTTGATTGACCTTTGAGGGGAGGAGCTTTCTATTAGAGCGTGAAATACCGGAACGATTTGATTGAGCTTTCATGGGAGGAGCTTTCCGTTTGGACGTGAAATACCGGAACGATTTGATTGACCTTTGAGGGGAGGAGCTTTCTATTAGAGCGTGAAATACCGGAACGATTTGATTGATCTTTGAGGGGAGGAGCTTTCTATTAGAGCGTGAAATACCGGAACGATTTGATTGATCTTTGAGGGGAGGAGCTTTCTATTAGAGCGTGAAATACCGGAACGATTTGATTGAGCTTTCAGGGGAGGAGCTTTCCGTTTGGACGTGAAATACCGGAACGATTTGATTGACCTTTGAGGGGAGGAGCTTTCTATTAGAGCGTGAAATACCGGAACGATCTGATTGAGCTTTCAGGGGAGGAGCTTTCTATTAGAGCGTGAAATACCGGAACGATTTGATTGATCTTTAAGGGGAGGAGCTTTCTATTAGAGCGTGAAATACCGGAACGATTTGATTGATCTTTGAGGGGACGAGCTTTCTATTAGAGCGTGAAATACCGGAACGATTAGATTGACCTTTGAGGGGAGGAGCTTTCTATTAGAGCGTGAAATACCGGAACGATTTGATTGAGCTTTCAGGGGAAGAGCTTTCCGTTTGGACGTGAAATACCGGAACGATTTGATTGACCTTTGAGGGGAGGAGCTTTCTATTAGAGCGTGAAATACCGGAACGATCTGATTGAGCTTTCAGGGGAGGAGCTTTCTATTAGAGCGTGAAATACCGGAACGATTTGATTGATCTTTGAGGGGACGAGCTTTCTATTAGAGCGTGAAATACCGGAACGATTTGATTGACCTTTGAGGGGAGGAGCTTTCTATTAGAGCGTGAAATACCGGAACGATTTGATTGAGCTTTCAGGGGAAGAGCTTTCCGTTTGGACGTGAAATACCGGAACGATTTGATTGACCTTTGAGGGGAGGAGCTTTCTATTAGAGCGTAAAATACCGGAACGATTTGATTGACCTTTGAGGGGAGGAGCTTTCTATTAGAGCGTAAAATACCGGAACGATTTGATTGATCTTTGAGGGGAGGAGCTTTCTATTAGAGCGTGAAATACAGGTACGATTTGATTGATCTTTGAGGGGAAGAGCTTTCTATTAGAGCGTGAAATACCGGAACGATTTGATTGATCTTTGAGGGGAGGAGCTTTCTATTAGAGCGTAAAATACCGGAACGATTTGATTGATCTTTGAGGGGAGGAGCTTTCTATTAGAGCGTGAAATACCGGAACGATTTGATTGAGCTTTAAGGGGAGGAGCTTTCAGTTTGGACGTGAAATACCGGAACGATTTGATTGATCTTGGAGGGGAGGAGCTTTCTATTAAAGCGTGAAATACCGGAACGATTTGATTGAGCTTTCAGGGGAGGAGCTTTCCGTTTGGACGTGAAATACCGGAACGATTTGATTGACCTTTGAGGGGAGGAGCTTTCTATTAGAG
The DNA here is from genome assembly GCF_980474605.1 of Leiobunum rupestre. Lineage (NCBI taxonomy): Eukaryota > Metazoa > Arthropoda > Arachnida > Opiliones > Sclerosomatidae > Leiobunum > Leiobunum rupestre. The sequence goes on from NC_143387.1 coordinate 39,781,344, forward strand.
CGTGAAATACCGGAACGATTTGATTGATCTTTGAGGGGAGGAGCTTTCTATTAGAGCGTGAAATACCGGAACGATTTGATTGATCTTTGAGGGGAGGAGCTTTCTATTAGAGCGTGAAATACCGGAACGATTAAATTGAGCTTTCAGGGGAGGAGCTTTCCGTTTGGACGTGAAATACCGGAACGATTTGATTGATCTTTGAGGGGAGGAGCTTTCTATTAGAGCGTGAAATACCGGAACGATTTGATTGATCTTTGAGGGGAGGAGCTTTCTATTAGAGCGTGAAATACCGGAATGATTTGATTGATCTTTGAGGGGAGGAGCTTTCTATTAGAGCGTGAAATACCGGAACGATTTGATTGATCTTTGAGGGGAGGAGCTTTCTATTAGAGCGTGAAATACCGGAACGATTTGATTGATCTTTGAGGGGAGGAGCTTTCTATTAGAGCGTGAAATACCGGAACGATTTGATTGATCTTTGAGGGGAGGAGCTTTCTATTAGAGCGTGAAATACCGGAACGATTTGATTGATCTTTGAGGGGAGGAGCTTTCTATTAGAGCGTGAAATACCGGAACGATTTGATTGATCTTTGAGGGGAGGAGCTTTCTATTAGAGCGTGAAATACCGGAACGATTAAATTGAGCTTTCAGGGGAGGAGCTTTCCGTTTGGACGTGAAATACCGGAACGATTTGATTGATCTTTGAGGGGAGGAGCTTTCTATTAGAGTGTGAAATACCGGAACGATTTGATTGATCTTTGAGGGGAGGAGCTTTCTATTAGAGCGTGAAATACCGGAACGATTTGATTGATCTTTGAGGGGAGGAGCTTTCTATTAGAGCGTGAAATACCGGAACGATTTGATTGATCTTTGAGGGGAGGAGCTTTCTATTAGAGCGTGAAATACCGGAACGATTTGATTGATCTTTGAGGGGAGGAGCTTTCTATTAGAGCGTGAAATACCGGAACGATTTGATTGATCTTTGAGGGGAGGAGCTTTCTATTAGAGCGTGAAATACCGGAACGATTTGATTGATCTTTGAAGGGACGAGCTTTCTATTAGAGCGTGAAATACCGGAACGATTTGATTGACCTTTGAGGGGAGGAGCTTTCTATTAGAGCGTGAAATACCGGAACGATTTGATTGAGCTTTCAGGGGAAGAGCTTTCCGTTTGGACGTGAAATACCGGAACGATTTGATTGACCTTTGAGGGGAGGAGCTTTCTATTAGAGCGTAAAATACCGGAACGATTTGATTGATCTTTGAGGGGAGGAGCTTTCTATTAGAGCGTGAAATACCGGTACGATTTGATTGACCTTTGAGGGGAGGAGCTTTCTATTAAACCGTGAAATACCGGAACAATTTGATTGATCTTTGAGGGGAGGAGCTTTCTATTAGAGCGTAAAATACCGGAACGATTTGATTGATCTTTGAGGGGAGGAGCTTTCTATTAGAGCGTGAAATACCGGAACGATTTGATTGATCTTTGAGGGGAGGAGCTTTCTATTAGAGCGTGAAATACCGGAACGATTTGATTTATCTTTGAGGGGAGGAGCTTTCTATTAGAGCGTAAAATACCGGAACGATTTGATTGATCTTTGAGGGGACGAGCTTTCTATTAGAGCGTGAAATACCGGAACGATTTGATGGAACTTTCATAAAATTAATTTCATTTGTCAATTTGATCTATTTTTTTGGTTTTTTAAAATTTTCACAGTGGGGGGACCCTTAGAAGCGCTCAGATTCCCATGCTATTTTCAATGATAAAATATACCTACTGTGTTGTCCAAAACATTTTCGGTTGCCATGGAAAAACTAATGCCCATTGCAACTTTTCCCTTGGTGAAATTTCATTTTACCAGATAGGTCTACATACCCATCTAGTTTCAACAAAATCGGTGATTATCACCTCGGGTAGTCTCCTCGTGAGTGTAGCGGCCCTCCGGTATATACAATCCCATGGGAAAATTTTAGCGGCCCTGGGCGACCACCCGGCTCGCCCCCCCCCTAAGCACGGCCCTGATCATGTCTGACGAGAACCCAAATTTCCTCAAACAACATGATCATGTCTGACGAGAACCCAAATTTCCTCAAACAACATGATCATGTCTGACGACAGTCCAAATTTCCTCAAACAACATGATCATGTCTGACGACAGTCCAAATTTCCTCAAACAACATGATCATGTCTGACGAGAGCCCAAATTTCCTCAAACAACATGATCATGTCTGACGAGAACCCAAATTTCCTCAAACAACATGATCATGTCTGACGAGAGCCCAAATTTCCTCAAACAACATGATCATGTCTGACGAGAACCCAAATTTCCTTAAACAACATGATCATGTCTGACGAGAACCCAAACTTCCTCAACAACATGATCATGTCTGACGACAGTCCAAATTTCCTCAAAAAACATGATCATGTCTGACGAGAACCCAAATTTCCTCAAACAACATGATCATGTCTGACGAGAACCCAAATTTCCTCAAACAATATGATAATGTCTGACGAGAACCCAAATTTCCTTAGACAACATGATCATGTCTGACGAGAGCCCAAATTTCCTCAAACAACATGATCATGTCTGACGAGAACCCAAATTTCCTTAAACAACATGATCATGTCTGACGACAGTCCAAATTTCCTCAAACAACATGATCATGTCTGACGACAGTCCAAATTTCCTCAAACAACATGATCATGTCTGACGAGAGCCCAAATTTCCTCAAACAACATGATCATGTCTGACGAGAACCCAAATTTCCTCAAACAACATGATCATGTCTGACGAGAACCCAAACTTCCTCAACAACATGATCATGTCTGACGACAGTCCAAACTTCCTCAACAACATGATCATGTCTGACGACAGTCCAAATTTCCTCAAAAAACATGATCATGTCTGACGAGAACCCAAATTTCCTCAAACAACATGATCATGTCTGACGAGAACCCAAATTTCCTCAAACAACATGATCATGTCTGACGAGAACCCAAATTTCCTTAAACAACATGATCATGTCTGACGAGAACCCAAATTTCCTCAAACAACATGATCATGTCTGACGAGAACCCAAATTTCCTCAAACAACATGATAATGTCTGACGAGAACCCAAATTTCCTTAAACAACATGATCATGTCTGACGAGAACCCAAATTTCCTTAAACAACATGATCATGTCTGACGAGAACCCAAACTTCCTCAACAACATGATCATGTCTGACGACAGTCCAAATTTCCTCAAACAATATGATCATGTCTGACGAGAACCCAAATTTCCTCAAACAATATGATCATGTCTGACGAGAACCCAAATTTCCTCAACAACATGATCATGTCTGACGAGAACCCAAATTTCTTCAAACAACTTCTGGTGACCGATGAGTGTTCCTTTGCGAGAGATAGGCCTTTCAACATACAAAATAACCACATGTGGAGTGATGTCAATCCTCTCTGGGGTTACACTCAATATCACAATCAACAATTTAGACTAAATGTTTGGGCGGGTTTGCTCGGGGATAAAGTTATCAGCCCATTTTATCTTCAAAATCGTCTTAGTGGACAAAATTACTGGGAGCCTTTGCAGAACGAAGTAGCCGGCGCGTTAGACGACGTTCCGCTGGTCACTTACAGACGACTATGGTACCATATTATTTTAAATACTACTTTCACGCTTGCTTTGTTTACTTAAAAATTAAATTAGGGTTAATTTTCATGTTTTCCGTCATCACTATTTCTTCAATAACTTATTTTATTTATTTATTCATGACGTCATTGTGGTAGGGCATTAATATTCACCTATATTATTTTCGTGAGGGTTTTCTATCATAAAAGCCCTACCTAAAATGGAAACGAAATGGCTGCCAAGAGAAAACGGCCAGAAACTTTTGATCGGGACTGTACATCCTGAAAATTTCACATTTCTAGGTAATATTGTTTTTGAGCAAAATACCTGCGGCGATCAAAAAGTGATTTCTAGAAAGTTGAAATTTGTACTGTATATTATAAGTGCCGGGGGACACTTTCTACATTAAACACCAGATTAACAAATTTCTGACTTTCATAAAGTTACACTACTCTCCCAATGGAATTCAAAAAAAGTTATTTTAGCTTGCCCAACTTGTCACTTTTTCAAGTCGTATTTTGTCAGTGAAAAAGACGTCAATTTTTTTCGCGCCAACGCTATTTGTACGTTTTCGGTGACGCTCTACAATTTTCTCATTGACAATTTTCTTATAGCACCTAGCGGTTAAAATTTAAATTTTTAAAAAACGTGAAAATATTTTTCGATTTAGATGCAATTTTGGTAGAAAGTGTCCCCCGGCACGTATAATGTACAGTACAAATTTCAACTTTTTAGAAAACATAGTTTTTGAACAAAAAATCACTTTTTCGAGCTAAAAAAAACACCCTGTATAAAAAAAAGTGCAGTGGAACACTTCATTGAAAAGTATTTTATATACCAACTTTACATTAATCTTTCTCAACACGGAATATAAACGATAAATACTAAATATCAACCTAATGTACACTCTTTATTTGGTCCTACCGTCCTTGCAAAAACTTTTAATTTTTCAAAATGTACGATGATGAACGTAGTTGTTTGCCCATGGTCGATGGACAGAAACAACTTGTTAGGCCTAACCACGGCCAACTTTGACACTCGCGCAAAAGCGGCCAACCCTTTCGTCGAAATTCCACGCTATAAACCATGCTATAAACTATTTGCCATTGAGTTGCTATTGGCGTTCAGCGCCACGCTCGTATTTATATTGTCTTCAATGCAAAAACTATTCTAAAAATAATTTTCCGCTAGGGGCGCTCGACGCCGAGAGATATTTTTGTTCGTAGATTAACATAGAAACTTCAACGAATGGGCTGGCCGCTATGGCGCGAGTTGGCCGTGGCCTAACGGATAATTTTTGCGTCTTAGGGCTTACCGCCATATTTCATTGTGAAAAATTGGGTTAATAAAGCGAATGACGGATCTTGTTGACTTTGTATATTAACTTTGAGTATAGATTGTATTTGACTTTTTCGGCTAGTCAAGTGACCTGACTCAGGTAAGTCTCGTAACCGACCAACCGGAAATATTTCATTCAACCTTGGACGAATTAATAAAGGGACGAGTCAGTGCCAAAGAAATCATTTATCAAGCACGAAATATTATTCAACATATCCCTCTATCGGGAAAAATATGCGTAATGACATGGCCGCCTGGTAATGGCAAAGGTAACACAAGGAGCGGCCATGTTGAAAAATCTGTAGACGCAAATATACGGAGCCCAGTTTTTAAGGCCGCTCATTGGATATCTTCAGGGTTGTTTGCATTTTGAGTTTCTAGGAAACTATTTTGCATTTTACATTTTGCATTTTGAGTTTCTAGGAAACTATTTTGCATTTTACATTTTGCATTTTGAGTTTCTAGAAAACTATTTTGCATTTCGAGTTTCTAGGAAACTATTTTGCATTTTGAGTTTCTAGGAAACTATTTTGCATTTTGAGTTTCTAGGAAACTATTTGCATTTTGAGTTTCTAGGAAACTATTTTGCATTTTGAGTTTCTATGAAACTATTTTGCATTTTGAGTTTCTAGGAAGGGGCGGATTAACCCTCTCGGCGCCTTTAGGCACAGAAAAATTTTCCGCCCCTGGGCATTGTCTAACGGGCTGAACAGCTAAGTAGGGGCAAACCAAGCAGGCCGGACACGGGGGGCGCCAGGGGATGCTCAGCGCCCCCAAATGAGTACTTGAGCATCCCCAATCCGACCGACCCAAAAAAAATCGATTGCTCAATTACCGAAAGATATGATCTAAAATATTTGTATATTAATCAAAAAGGAAAATTACTTTTACTAGAGAGCTAGTATCAGTAAATATTTGAAACCATTTTACTTAAGTTTTTGAAAATTGCTTTCGCGCGTCTCACTGCACCAGAAAAACTTTTCAATTGTAGAAATATGGAACCAGCTTATCAAAAATGTTTTGACGGATATTTTAGGGCTACAACCAGATTAGTATATTTACTAATTTCATAGGTGGGGAGATAAAAATTACTCAAGGTATTGGCACCCCCAAAACGAATTTGAGCGACCCCGAGTTTTGGCGGCTGTGTACGGGCCTGAAACCAAGTACTTTGACCGTGGGGCTTTATCAGAGTTTTGGCGCCCCTAGAAAAATGGCGCCCTCGGCACGTGCCTAATCTGCCTAGTGGTTAATACGCCCCTGTTTCTAGGAAACTATTTTGCATTTTGAGTTTCTAGGAAACTATTTTGCATTTTACATTTTTTGTGAGTTTGATATGTAAAAAAACATTTTCAAAATGCTTTTTCAAAATGTTTTTATTCTGGTACCATCATCGCGGCTCTTGTAGAGAAAGTTCGTTTGCTATTTACTTCCAAGTAATCATATAGCGTTTTCCATTTGACTGCTTTCGAGCGCTCTAGATCGCTCTGATCAATATTTTATGTTCCATTTCCGTGCTCACATCTGTTCCGATCAAGTTTCGTGTGTTGCATTTCCCACTCTCGGGTGCTCCGAGATCGCCCAAAACCAAACTGCCGATTTCGACAGATCAACGGATCGAGATCGGAGCAAGGTTTTGCTTGTTCCTTTTAGACTTTTGGGCAAAATGGTAGACCAAGACGCAAAAATTCAAATTACTAACAGACGAAAAACCACAAAGCGCGGGAATATGTTCATGGAATGTTCTATTTGCGGTTTTACTCTAGTCGATTGGGGTGAGATCTATGACGTCAGAGACAGATTCGGAGCGAATCTTGAGCACGTGACCTCCAAAATGTCGGCCTCCATCGGTGGCTGCTATAGTTCTATAACGGCCAACTTTGATGACGCGCTGTGCCGTGAGCAGCAGTGCGTCATCCAAGCTGGCCTCGAAGGGTTGGCAAAACCACCGTGTGACGGTGAGCGTTAACGGATTGGTTTGCGGTTGAGTTTGGTTGGTCTTTTTTCGTCAACACTCACCGGATATTTCGTTATTGTTATGTTGTAAGTCGTGAATGTTGAGTTCGTGTTGTGACTGTTGTGGGTGTTAAGTTTGTGTTACGATTGTTGTGGATGTTGAGTTCGTGTTATGACGGTTGTGAGTGTTGAGTTTGTGTTATGATGGTGGTGGATGTTGAGTCTGTTGTGTTTGTATGGGCGTTTTCTCTCCAACTTCTTCTTAATGACTTTGGGACGGACCGAGTACTGAGTGTAATGCTACCTCTCAACGTCCAATGGCAGGGTTTCCACCAGTTGTACACGGTATTCGTCTAAGTATCATTTTGCGATTTTTTGGCGCCGGCCGGGAATCAAAATTGAAAACAGGGACTGAACTTGGATTAATTAAATCCAAGGACTGAATGGATTCGCGTCCGGGAAAACAACCCCCCACTAATCTAAGCCCTTCAAAAACATCAGTTCCTTTATTCCTGCTGGAAAATCTGGTTTACTATAAAACAAATATTTTTCAAGTACGCATACCATGGTAGATAAAGTTCGAGTACCGCCGCAACCGTGAGTTTTGCGGTAGAAAACGACACTAATTAGATACGTTGTTATTTTCGTAGCCGAACTTCAAACTTCTAGCTACGGCCTTGCCCTAAGTCGCTTTTATCCTTAAATCTCTCGGAAAATTTTCCGTATTTCAACGGATCAATTAAAAGTTGACGAAAGGTAGGACAGGCAAATAAAATCGCTCCTTTAAACCTTCAAAATGAGGATCGGCGCCCTACTAGCCTACATTCGCGGGTGGAAATAAAAACGCCGGTACAGTTCCATCTTCCACATGCAAAATTTATTTTGAAAAGGCTTAACCTTCAACAGCTTCTGTTGATAAGAAACATCTTTAAGGGTCTCTCTATAACTTTCTTTCTCTTTATCGCGCGCGAGAAACTGAAAGTGGGTTTATTGGAACACGCATACTGGATTGTCGCTGAGAATACAATTACAGGTAGTTCATGATAGAAGAGGCATTAGAGAACGTACGAAGTTTGAACGGGAACGGCAAGGTTTTCAAGATTATCTTAGTGACCGGCGGATAGGCACTTAAATACAAATAATTAGTTCTGTACAAGAAATTTGAGAAACATTACAAATTTAGGAAAATCCAAAGAAATATAGGAAATTTTTGAAATTTAGGAAAATCCAAAGAAATATAGGAAATTTTTGAAATTTAGGAAAATCCAAAGAAATATAGGAAATTTTTGAAATTTAGGAAAATCCAATAAATAAATATTGGTCGTGTTCGATAAATATCGGAAATATTGGTTGTGTTGATAAATATCGAAAATATTGGTCGTGTTTGATAAATATCGGAAATATTGGTCGTGTTTGATAAATATCGGACATATTGGTCGTGTTTGATAAATATCGGACATATTGGTCGTGTTTGATAAATATCGGAAATATTGGTCGTGTTTGATAAATATCGGAAATATTGGTCGTGTTTGATAAATATCGGAAATATTGGTCGTGTTTGAAGGGTGCACCGATATATCGGTAACCGATATATCGGTAACCGATATATCGGTAACCGATATATCGGCTAATTTTTCAAATATCGGTATCGGCCAATATCGGCTTAAGCGAGGCCGATATTAGCCGATATTTCTGTTATTAGACATTTTCTAGTGTTTCTTTTTGATCGCTGTTGTAGGAAATAATTATTCGCGTCCAAAACGGTAAGGAATCATAAGTGGTTTTTACACTCCAAAAGCCTTAGATCATATCATTTTTTAACAGGTGGTTACGAGAGTAAACAAAAAAGCATAATATTGTGATAGGTAACTTTGTTAATATCGGCCGATATATCGGCTATCCTAGGCCGATAATATCGGCCACGATTAGCCGATATATCGGCCGGCCGATATATCGGCTGTACCCATATCGGTGCATCCCTATGTTTGATAAATATCGGACATATTGGTCGTGTTTGATAAATATCGGACATATTGGTCGTGTTTGATAAATATCGGACATATTGGTCGTGTTTGATAAATATCGGACATATTGGTCGTGTTTGATAAATATCGGAAATATTGGTCGTGTTTGATAAATATCGGACATATTGGTCGTGTTTGATAAATATCGGACATATTTTTCGTGTTTGATAAATATCGGACATATTGGTCGTGTTTGATAAATATCGGAAATATTGGTCGTGCTTGATAAATATCGGAAATATTTGAGACATATATGGGAAATATTTAAGAAATATATCGGAATGATTAGAAAAAAACTGGTAATAAAAAAAATCTAATTGAATTTTTTTCCAAAAGTGGATAGCCCCTCGTTCTTACCGTTCTAGCTAGTTTAGCAGTGCCGTCACAGTATTTTGAAGCCTAATTTGGATTTCTACAAGACTATGCTTCAGATATCTATTTTCAAGCCAATCCCGAGTGCTTAGCGTTCTTTGTGCCCCCCCCCCCCCAGATATTTCGCATCTCCTGGTCGACCTCGAGTGGATGATATATTTCTATCGAACCCCTTTAAAGTAAACAAAATTCTGTTTTTCAAAAGCCGAAGACGATGTGCCGTGCATGCCTATATAAACGCCCGTTTTAGCGACGGGATGGGAACCACCCCCTCCGAATTCTGATATTATTGGAAGCTGCCAAGCTAAAACACGTCTTATAAACATTATCAGGAGGGATTTCTTGATAATTGGAAGAATGCCTCTGCGTAACGAAAATTGGTTTAGTACTTGATGCTGCTCAGTCATTGTCATTCTACACAAGAACGTATTTAGGTCCTCCAGAACGTGGCCTATTATATTTTCTATAACATGAGTATAATTTTCATACTGGAAATATATTTTAACGTTTTAAACTTAAGTGTTCAGTATTTAAATACTAGTCAAATAATGGAAAAGGTTTCGCAATCGAAAATGTTAGTTTAAAGGGGAACGGCCAGGCTTTTCCAAATATGGCCTTATTTCCGTATAAAAAAATTAACAAGGCGTTCAATATACTAACACGTACCTTTTTTTGTCTTGAAATAATAGCTTTTGGCCCAAAAAGTTGAAACGAAAAATAACGCCAGGTGATTGGGTTAAAATTTTCGCCGCCATCTTAGGGGCTGCCGCCAGCGCCCCTAACCCCGTATGAGCGATTTGCGAACTATCCTAACTTTTAAAATCGCGCAATTTAGGCTTAGGTCTCTTATAACTGCAACGCTGCGCGCTTGCAAAACATATTTTTTGCGTCTTCAGCAGCGCGCGCTTTTACGTTGTTTTTCTGTCTCGCGCTTTTCTCCCGAAATTTCTTTATTTTATTAAAAATTAACCACTCAATATTTTTTGATTCGGTTTTCGCCATAAATTTTAGTTTTTAATGGGCTATAGGGCTATCTAACTGGTTAAAGCTTGACCGTTCCCCTTTAAAGCTATTAAGTTTTGGTATTTATAGAAATGTTAACTATAGGCTTCGAAGTGAAGAGAAGCACATTGTGATTTATTTTCAGACTTGTAAAAATCCAGCTGAAGAGGGAGGAAGAGTTCCTCCGAAACGTTGGATTTTTTTAATAAATAAATTGTGAATTTTAAAAACGTTTTAAGTCTCTTTTTAATTTATAGGCTTCGAGCTTAGGAAATATAGCGCCATCTGTCTTAATATCCGTAAACTAAATATGTGAAGAAATAGCAGACAACTTTTGAATTTCTAGGTTTCCGGTTGAACTTTCAGCTGTTATGCAGAGAGAATTATGAACGAGCAGACATCTTTCATATATTCAATTTACTTATGACCAAAATTTAAACTTCGAGCGAAGCCTATACTATTTTATAGAGATTTTAACTAGGGCTGGCTCGTCTTATGGCACTGGTTAAATGGACTAGGGTCCCTGGTAAATTGTGGCATTGAAAGTGTTCGGGATTAGGGAATACATGGATAGATCAAAAGCTGATATCGTATTTCGCTTGTCGTTAATTACACGTTGCGTAGTACTTTTATTCATAAGCCTATCATAACGACCCCATAAGCAAAAGTCTATGCCAAATTTTTTTTGACCCGTTATTAAGAGGTAGGTATTAAAAATCTGCCCCTCCTAACGGCTACGTCCTCAACGATACATTTCTGAAATAAATTTCGCGAAATGCATGATGAATGCGCGCAAGCCGTGCGCGAACGTTTTTAAACTTAGAACCACGCGGGAGAAATCTCCGCCGCGAGCCCTTAGCATCGTAGCCAAGGCTTATTCGCCAATTTATCGCTTTCAAAGTTAAAATCAACACTTATTTTTGCAAAATGATTCATCACAACCAAAATTAAGCTATTGTAAATAAGAGTTGTGTTTCTGAAGGTATTTAATTTTCAAATGTGAGATTTAGACGCGTTTTGTGTGCATTTATCAATGCTCTACCAATTAAATGAATATTTTAGATGTAGATATTTTGAAAAGATGATGTCGCTACTGCCCTATCGTCGTACGTTAATTTTCTTCTCACATGGACAATGCCGTAAACATTGTAAACCTTTACTTATGGGGACCTTATGATAGGCTTATAGTTTATTATATTTCTCTTATCACTAAATAGAGGGCAATAAAACATCAATAAATTTCAATGGGCTTAGCCGTGGGGCTTTATCTGCCTCGAGCAGGGTTTGCGTACTGCGAATTTCTGCAGTAATGGTTACTTTCCAAATGAAGATTTCTTTATATTTTATGAGATTGTTCTATTGGTTATCAAAGCAGTTCTTTCGAATTAGCGTATCCAAACGTCATATTAACAGGGCTCCCAACCTAAAGTGCTCAAATTTCAAAATTATAGGATAAAAATTTCACTATTAGAGGATAAAAAGTTCACTATTATAGGATAAAAATTTCACTATTATAGGATAAAAAGTTCACTATTATAGGATAAAAATTTCACTATTATAGGATAAAAAATTCACTATTATGGGATAAAATTTCACTATTATGGGATAAAATTTCACTATTATAGGATAAATATTTCACTATTATAGGATAAAAAGTTCACTATTTTAGGATAAAAATTTCAAAATTATAGGATAAAAATTTCACTATTATGGGATAAAAATTTCAAAATTATAGGATACAAATTTCACTATTATAGGATAAAAATTTCACTATTATAGGATAATAATAAGACTAAATTACAAATATGGTTAAAATATATAAAAAAGGTTAAGTTTTATGTCGTGTATTTAAATGGAGACAACGTCAGACCGATCAGAAAAGGATATTTCAAATCGTGAGAAAAACGACCAATTAAATATAGACCGACGCGGTGACGATTTCTTAAAGTAATAGAGATTTTAAACTTTATTTTATCACGGGATTTAATTCGCAAAGAGCTTACTTATATCATAAGTAACAATAATAATCAGCTAGGCTAATACCCTTGGCACCACCTTAGGCCTAAGTCATCAAGCGACTTTTAAAGCCATTAATTCATGTGGCCGGGTTACAACGCGTAGGAAAGTGGTGGCAAGCCCTTCTTGCCACGTGAGCCAACAGCTCACTCACTATTACCGTTAACCTCAACAAGTTTTAATGGAAGGGGAAACCGAAGAGCTCGGGGGAAAACCCCTTAAACCAGTGAAGAGGGAGCTTGCAAACTCAACGCGGAAGGAGTAGTTCTGAGTTTTCATCCAGTGCCACAAGTTGGGATCGAACCCAGCTGCGAGGCGAAAGTGCTAACCACTCGGCCACCCCACAGTAATTCTTGTTGGTCTTTCAAAATTTTATCAGATGCTTTTTAAAATATAGGAAATATAGGATTGAAAATTAAATTCTAAGATTTTAAAGGACCATTTCCGAATTATAGGAAAATATAGGAATTATAGAATCGCTGGGAGCTCTGTTTTAAATTCACGTAGCGGCCAAAACGAGAAACTTGGATAAGGTGCGAGACCAAAAATTAGGCCCTTTTATGGTTCGAAGACTTGTTTTTGGGTTTTATTGGCGGCCTGCAACTTTTGTGTTTTGACCTTTGAAAGGCGAATTTTGCGTTTTCGGCCTTTACGCCGATTTTGAGGTTTCGAATTAGGTAACGTTTTTGTTGGTTTTGGACTTTTCAGAAAATTTCGAGTTTTCGAATTTGGTAACGTTTTTTTTGCTTTTGACTTTTCAGCAGATTTTGGAGTTTTTGAATTTCGTAACGTTTTTATTGTTATTGTTCCGAAAAGTATAGAATCTTGTATTGTATCTAGGGATGCACCGATATTGGTACAGCCGATATATCGGCCGGCCGATATGCAAGAGCGTATCCTAATATGTTTCTTTTCATTTTACGTGATACATATTTTCTATCACAAATCCAATATCGTTGAATTTTATTTTTTTAGACTCGTAACCCCCTGTCTAAAAAAAGTATGGTCTAGCTTCTGAAGTCTGGTGTATGTGGCGCGGCCAATCAAATAAAATATCATTAGTTAGTTAATCGATAATTTTTTTTTCAATGTTTTCTAAAAATATTTTTCTAACATCGGTATCGGTCAATATCGAAGACGATATTAGAAAAATAGGCCGATATATCGGTACATCCTTAATTCCATTCCAACACGAATTTATTTATTATGATCTAAATATTTTAATTATTATTATTTAGACAAAAATTGTGTAAACCATTTTAAATAGACCAACAATTTCAGTTAGTTCACGACCGCCATTTACTCGACAACAGTACCCTAAAACACCCACGTACTTTATAGTAATAGTCAATCAAAAGCTAGAGATTCGAAATCATCATGTTTTGGGTTCTTAGGGACCTAAATACGTTCTTCCCTGCACGTATATAATGTGTCTTAGTACTTACAAGGAGACGACCCGAGGTGTTACACACCGATTTTGTTCAAACTCGGGGGATTGGTAGACCTTCATGTAACTTGAAAAATCCTAAAGGGAATTTATTCAATGGGCAACGGTTTTGCCATGGCAACGAAAATTGTTTTTGACAACATAAAATGGAAATTTTCCCATTGAAAATAACATGGGATTTGGACCGATTCCTAGGGTCCTGTGAAAAAATTTAAAAGACTGAAAATATTTTAAAATACCAAAATTGTAAAAAAAAATTAAACATTGACGAAAAAAATCAAAATTGATCACATTTTGATCAATTTGAACCAAATGGGTGAAAATGAACCGATATGGCTTAAATAGGAAAAATTTCAAATATTTGTTGTCAAAAACATTTTTTGTTGCCATGGCAAAACCGTTACCCAATGAATAAATTCCCTTTAGGATTTTTCAAGTTACATGATGGTCTACCAATCCCTCGAGTTTGAACGAAATCGGTGTGTAACACCTCGGGTCATCTCCTTGTTAGTAGAAAATAAATGAAAAAGCGTCTGCTAACAAGCTCTACGCCAATCACTCTAGCTTTTGTTGAGCCTGGTGGAAAAAGTGTGAAATTCGTTAATCCACGAGATATTTCTGAGAATTCCAAAACTAAATTTATTCAGCCATTTAATTTAATTGTTAAAAATAGGATATTTAAGTCATCATTTTAAACTTCTGCTTATGATGAAGCGTACATTTAACGTCCTATCTGAAACATTATAATTCAAATAATAGCGCGATTTATTAATAAACTTTAAGGGAAGGCGTTTAGCGAACGCGACGTTAAAACAATAACATTGCCATTATTTTGATCCCGTGACATATTTGGCAACATTCCAATTCGAGTTGGGGAAATGAAAATTGGAAAGTGCAACTGTCAGTGTAGACGGACCCGGGATACGGGTAACTTAAGATGCTTTTGATAGAAAATAAACATTGTCAGTTTCGTATTCGGAGAATGACTTACTCGTCGTGATGAGCGTCGGGATAGTCTCCCTCCAGATACGGCTCGGAGGAGCATTCGGCCGACGAGACGGAGTGTCTCTCGTCTTCCGGGCGGGCGACGGGCGCTTTCGGGAGTTCATCGACGCCAACCTTGAGCGAAGAAGGCGGACTCCGCTCCGACGAACAGTCCGCTTGAACGCTGACGCTGACGGTTCCATTCTCCGCTCCGCCAACCGTCATTTCGATATCGGAGTCTATGCCCCGATCCAAATCCATGTAGAACGAGTCTCTGGAATCGCTGGAACCCCTTCGCAATCGCAGGCTGAGGTTGATGCTTTGATCATCGTCAGAAGCCGACATTGCTCGAAGACGAACGCCGCCAGACGCATTTGAATCTTCCTCGGGAATACGCGTGCACGGAATGCGATGCTTTTAGAGTCACCCTAGAGTTAAATCCTTCGACCAATTATTTCGCTACTTTCCGACGATACAATACTCGCTCAGTCCATTGTCGCTGCTTTCACGCGTGTTTACGTTATTTCCATAATATTAGACGTTAATATTTTTTTTGTCATTTTTAGGCCTACGACGGCATCCGAAGATGCTCTTTCTATTCCAGCCTTCTCATTGGGGGAGATCGCGCCGAGAGGCGGTGATTCATAAAAGGGGGAGAACGCGGGGGATAGTGTTTGTCTAGTCTAGCGTAGTCTACGGATTTATTGAACCCTCGGACATTCGCTACTACCATCTATCGTCGACTTTTGAAAATAAAATTATCAAAAAGTTACTACTATCTTGAAAAATTAATATACCAATGAAATTATAAAGCAACGTAGGCTTTAAAATATTAGTATTTTTCGCGATGGTGGGCTTAATTTATTAAAGATAATGTTATTGATTATTGTTTGAGCGTTACATGAAAAATAAAATTCGACTAAAAAGCCTATCAAAAGAGATTTTTTATGGACTATTGCGCCATCTTTCAACTACTTTCAGTAGCGAATAAGTTTAAATAATAAACTCTTTTTTTAAATTTAGCAATGCAGTTTCTTATGACGGTAAAAGAAAAATACTTGGGCATGACCGTCGCTATTGGTTTCGTACTTTCGTTCCATGTCTATTGAAAATAATCATTATGCTATTTTAATGGAAACTTTTCATCTGTAAACAGAACGTCGTGTTTTTGCCTAAATATCTCAAAAAAGGTACCTGCTTAAAATTAAACAATTGTTGCATACAGTACACGTGAAAAGTTTAAATTATTTCAACGAGCACTATATAAACAGTACTTGTTGGTCCTGGCTCTCTAAATTATTACTTCATGGCAATTGCCTTGAATATGCATCGATAGGCTTATCGGTCTATAGACTCATGAACCAAGAATCTAAGGGGACTCACTGTTCAGGCTTTAAAAAGCACTGGGAATAGGAAAATCACGGTTAATTTTAGTTCAATGTGGACCAGCTTGGCGTCGCTAAAGTCGATTTCCGACGTAGTTTCGTAGAGAAGCTGGAGGGTTCACGTTCAATTTTGACAAAATGGCGCCGTTGTTGTCGGTTAAATGATGAGACTTAGTAAGTTTTAGACCTTTTATTTTTGAAATTGCTTCTTTAAAAGTTAAAGCATATGTAACATAATTACTCATAAGTATGCCTCTGTATAACATTTCCATTGAAAAAAATTCAATGGGACTTTGTTTCACACGGAACATACATTAAGCGGACCCAAAAATGCAAAAATGCTTATAATCCTTGCGCTATTGAAAAGGTTACCATGGAAATGAAATCATGTGATCGCGAGGCACGAGCTAAACTTGACATGGGCAAAGCCAGCAACGCGCGAGGAATTCTCACTAACTTCCGTTTCCCATCAGTAAAGTTGATGACGCATATTTCGTCACGGAATTGTAAGTGACGAAATTTACGTCATATCCTGTGAACAAGGTTTCATTAACGAAAATGCTTTTATGGCATACTTATGTTACATATGGTTAAAGTAATGGTAATTAACCATTGTGATAAGTAAAAATAACCAGTAAGCCGCGTATATCTGAGGTTTTTTAATCAAATTCACTGGAATCCATTTCATTTCTAAACTTTAAAAAATTTTATGAACGAAGCCCGAGGGGTCGGACACTTGCCATTATTTTGTACGGGATTTCGGGATTTCGTAGAGATTTTGGCGATTTTATCATTACTTTTTGAAGCGTTTTGAAGTTATTTTGGGATTTCAATGTTAATTTACCATAGAGAGAGTTAAAAGATTTTGCGATTTTAGACAAAGTGTACGGGATTTTGGTAAATGTCCGACCCCTCGACTAAGCCTAACCTAACTTTCTCAGGGGTTTAGTACTCCCTGCTTTCTCGCACGTACTGTCGCCTAAGCCCCGACTAAGATTCTCGCAGTGATAGTTGAACAGAATTCTTGAGGAGCTTTAAAGCGACTGATGTACCTCAGTAAGCCTTCCGATTTAAGCCGCGCCTACCGTGTCAAAATATTGGGAACAGTGAGTCCCCTTAGATTCTTGGTCCATGATAGACGCTAAACAAAGACCGCCAAAAGGATGGGTTTTTTAATTCAAAACGCGGGAACCTCGATAATATCGCGCATTTTTCTGATAATAAAATCGAACCACGCGGGCTTAGCAATATTTATCTGCATTTGTCTTAGCCAAAAAGATTATCCTTCCCGAACCAGACTTGTAAATAGTGTATATTTTTAAGAGAGTCCATTGGACCCGAACCCCTCCGCCGATCCATTTTTTTACGAGTCCAGGACTCTTCCCCCTTTTTTCGCCCCCCCCTCGTTTAAATTTATATGTTCTTTAATCTCTCTTTATTTCTCCATATTATATTCGAAAATAAATGGCACCTAACCAGGCTAAGCCTATAAAATTTTATTGTAATTATAAACGAGACAGTCAGAAATCGAACTGCAGCATTATTTCATTATATATTCTCAACATCAAAGTTTACATATTTTTATATATATTCGTGATCGGGTAAATTAAAATTATCGTAAATATTTTCAGAATTAATTTAACTATTTAAGTCTTCATTTCAAAGCCATCGGACTTAATTTTTTTGACATGGTTCAAGGTCATCGACATTTTCATAGTAGGTGTTCCCCTACACGCTCTATGCGACCTGAAAATTTCCAACTGATTTAGAGATATTCGCCCTGGTTAATTTTTTAGTGGACACCCTGTATATTTGTGCCATTAAAATGAAATACATACCTTCAGACGCTCAAGCAAATTTCCTTGCTCCAAACTGCCTGCCAAATGTGTACACCGTACCGAGGCTCAAAACTTGCCGAGTCTATTATTTCACTTACAGATGTAAAATGTAAAAATTACACTGCTTAGGGATATTTACCAACGGACAGACAGTATTTCCCGATGAAATAGTTGTGTTAGAAAATCAATATGTAAGCTGGGAGCAACAAACACAGCACCCCACACAAGGAGAACGCAACCCGTCAAAAGTCGTGCATTTTTTTGTGTACAATTTTAATTCGTTAGACCATGAATGTATTCATTTTAACCATGAATATTGGACTACATTAGGTAGTCTGACCTCAGTCGCTAGGATGGGAGGTGCTTAGTTATTATGACGTTGGTCACGCGCCCCCGCCCTAAAATTGTATTGAAACTTGACTAGATTTCAGTGCCAAGGCTTAGCTCGAAATTAAGTTTCTTAAATTTTAATACACATCTCTTTGATTGAACGAAAATAGGTAAGAATATTAATAATTAATTCTTTTATTTATGATTATCAAGTAATTTGGCTAGAGTACAGGTATTTTTCTAAGAAACACGAGTCATTTTCTTCACCGGTTAAATCGCTCAATTGGTGGATCTTATAATTCATTTTGCCCGAGAAAATACGACGCCATGTTAGGGTATAAAAGCGGGTAAATAAGGCTGCTATACCTCACAATGTAACGGTACTGTCACGCGCAAAAACGTAATTTTGAAATCGGTCAATCCCGGAAACATTTTGCGGATCGAGTCAACGACAAATGCCTGTCTCCTGATTGGCTCAAGTGATTATATAAAACGCAGAAAAGCATCGCCCATTTTAGGGTAATGATATAGTTCGATATTCATGGTTAGACGCTTGAACGGCTGCTACCGTCGGAAGGGGAAAATTCTGAAATTGTCTTCCCCCTTTCCATAAAACGCTCAGCGTAAAGGTTCGTCCAATGGAATTTGTACGCAACACTGTGTTAGCGTGTTTAAAGGCTAGCTGCGTTCTCCTTGCGTTTGTTGCTCCTAGATGTAAGGTCGCCGACCAGCATTATTTTTATTTAAACCCGCGGGAGCCAAGTAAGTACTTGTTTCAAGCGAATAACATTAGCAGGATTGGTAAATTAATATTTCTCTCGAAAGAAGTATAATACACTAAAACGTAAAGTACAAACAAGTATTCGTTTGGAACTTGTACCTTCGTAGGCTGAAAATTATTTTTCGGAACTGTGGGAATAATTAGTGTCTCATTAAAATGAGATATTTTAGGAGTAGTAGCTGTTACAACAAAGAAAAATCCATTACAACCCTGTCCATTTATTAGGAACATGATTTCAATCACCGTATACATTAACCGTATTAACCGATATAAACGCATTGTAATTTCTACCAAAACCAGTGCTTTCTCAACCACGATTTGCATTAAGAACCACCTCTTAATCACCTTGTGAAAAATCCATTATAACGCTTTCTCTATAACCAACGTATCAAAAAGTAACACCATGAATATCAAACTCTGTCATTAGCCTTACTACCGTCTGGGCGGTGTCTTTCCGCGTTTTACGTATGCACTTAAGCCTTTCAGGAAACAGGCGCTAGGCGTTTGTCGTTACTAAGGCTTAAATTTATTTCGTAAATTTTAATAAGCACCTTTTTGAACGAAAATAAAAGCGTTTTCCATTTGACTGATCTCGAGTGCTCTAGATCGCTCTGATCAACATTTTATGTTCCATTTGCGTGCTCGGATCTGCTCCGATCAAGTTTCGCGTGTTCCATTTCCCGCTCTAGGGTGCTTCGAGTTCGCCCAAACCCGATATGCCGATTTTGACAGATCAATGGATCGAGATCGAGATCGGAGCAAAATGACAAACCAAGACGCGAAAATTCAAATTACTAGCAGACGAAATACAACCAAGAGCGGGAATATTTTAATGGGATGTTAAATTTGCGGTTTTACTCTAGTCGATAGGGGCGAGATCTATGACGTCAGAGACAGATTCGGAGCGAATCTCGAGCAATCAAATGGAAAACGCTATAAGTAATAATATTAACAGCAAACAGCTTTAATTATGAGTATTAACTGGTTTTGTAGTAGTAGTAGTATAAGTAAGAATTACAAGATATTTTCTTAGCCGGTTAAAATTGGCTTCAGTTATTACTTAAAACGCAAAAAGGTAGCGATCATCCTAGCCCAATATTCATGGCTGAAATTTCACTGATTTTAGACCTATTTGTTCTGTAATGGTGCAAAGCGTATCATTGTAACAATTAGCCTTTTCAGTTTACATAGAGTAACGTAGTGGCAAATGCAAGAAGCTCATAAACTGTTGGATTTTCGTCTGCTAAGCCGACGCTTTATTGAAAAATCGTCTGCTTAGCAGACGAAAATCCAGCAGTTCATGAGCTACTCGCATTTGCCACTACGTGGCTCTATGTAAACTGAAAAGGCTAATTGTTACAATGATACGCTTTGCACCATTACAGAACAAATAGGTCTAAAATCAGTGAAATTTCAGCCATGAATATTGGGCTAAAAGGTTCCCCAAATCACACTGCACCTAGGGGCGTTAAGTGGTATAAACGCCCTACCGCGGCTTTATACGAATAATAGATTTCATCCAAGACAGATATCGGATACCTTTCGCGCTCCAAAACTCCTCCAACGAAAACTCAACGGAAAACATGCCATAATTTTAAAACTTTTTGAAAAATTAACTTTTTATAATTAAATTTTATTGAAATTACAATATTTAAATATTCTGGTGTTAGGCCTATACATTGATTGATTGTAGTATTAGGAGGCACTTTCTTTATCTTATTTATAAAACCCATGATTCACGAAAATACACTGCTCTAGATAATTTCGGGCTTTCTATTGATAGTCAAATTAAATAAAACATAGGATAAATACCCGCAGACATGAAAATTCCCACAAAATCAACGTTTTAGAAAACAAATTTCCTTTTCCCCACAGAGCCAAAATGGACCCCACAATCAGTGACGTAGCTAGGGGGGGGGCGGTAGGGGCGGTCCACCCCGGGTGCCACCCGTTTGGGCGTTATTTGGGGGTGACACCCAACCGTGAAAAAGATAAAAACTTACACAAACTAGAGTCTAGTAAGTAGCACACCATGATATCCGCCCCGGGTGTCACCCAAGATAGCTACGCCACTGCCCACAATCTGGCAACACTGCCCAATAGGAGAAACTATGAAGTAAATTTGGTCTTAGCCAACTTGTTAAAATGGGAAAACAAAATCACGTGACTACCATATCACAGCCAACTTCGATTCGGTAACTCGTGTTCATAGTTGGCCGTGCGACGGCAAAGAAAAAATTATTCCTTCCAGATACTGCAAACAGATAATTTACTTCCACCTTTCTATTACAAGATGTTTTAAATAATAATAATTAGATAATAGAATCGATCAAAATTTAAACCGCCATCAGTAAAATATATTAAATATTAGTTCGTAATTTTTAAGATAGATGGCGTTGCCGTTCTCCACAAAGTCACGTGACTACCATCTTTTCAGCCCCCCCCCCCCCTCTGGACTTTATAGTTTCGCCTATTCCATTGCTTCGTCGTTGACCTTGGAGCAACAGCGAGCAAGAAATTACACGGAGCACCGTCCAAATGTAAAACGTGATTCTCTCAGGGATCTGGTCGAGATAGCCATAAGCTTGTCGTCCCACTAGGCGAGTGAGTAGCCAAAATGAAGTCCAATTGTTCAAAAAAACTTTTTGATGACCTTTTTCTTTTAAGGATTGTGACGGAAAAATTAAGTAATAAAAAATAATAATAATCAGCTAAGCTAATACCCATGGATTCCTGCCAGCGGGGAGAGAGCTTGCAAACTCAACGCAGAAGGATAATTTTGGAGTTTTCAGTTTTCACCCAGTGCCACAAGTTGGAATCGAACCCGGCTCCTCTTGCTGCGAGGTGAAAGCGTTAACCACTCCGCGGCAGTCTCCGCCACCCCACCTTACGCCCCTCAATACTGGCCGGGCCCTACGATACATTTAATGGGAAACAGAGCAACCTGAATTGCGTACTCTTCACTTCACAGCTTCCATGAGCCCCTTTTTGTCAAACCATTTCCTTTTACTGGCATCACCGATTCAAGGTCACGCATTAAAATGTTTCAAAAAATTATGGGTTCGTTCAGTAACTCAAATCTGTTAAAAATTGATGCAAATAAAATCCGATTATGATTTTTCCCTTATTCAATTCAGACGTAGTTGTACAACATTTCTTTCCAGAAATCATGACGTCAAAAGTTACTCTAAGCAACACAATAACACCAGTAACAAGTCAACGCGAACTATAGCGACATCTATACAGGGTGTCTCAATTTGCTCGATCACGCCATTTTTCTCAAAATGTATTTATGCTAGGGTTCTGAAATTTTCAGGGTTTATTTGTTAGGTATGGAAGGCTTTGGTTACTAAATTTCAGAAAAATCGAACGATTTTGTGCCGTTTTGGAAAATTTATTTTTTCACCGGTAGGTGTCACGCAAAATGTTTCAATAGAAAAGTTGTAGGGCATAGTCGAAAGTGTAAAAATAATTTTGGTTCGGTTGAAAAAGACCTATTTTTCACTGAGTTTGGAGGTCGGG
The DNA here is from genome assembly GCF_980474605.1 of Leiobunum rupestre. Lineage (NCBI taxonomy): Eukaryota > Metazoa > Arthropoda > Arachnida > Opiliones > Sclerosomatidae > Leiobunum > Leiobunum rupestre. The sequence continues at coordinate 39,803,970 of NC_143387.1, forward strand.
GGAAAAACAAGTTGTACTAGCAGGCAATAGCCTTTAACGAATTGTAGGTAACATGCATTTCAGTTATAAGATTTCGAAAAATATACAAATAATAATTAGCCCAAGTGACAAATGTTTTTTAATGACTTCCACAAAATGTTTTCAAAAATGCCACCTTCTGATGCAATGCACAAATATGCATGATGTTGCATATTGCGAAATGCTTACCGAACCATTTCTGGAGTCACCCGGCGACATGCTTCGATGATTCTTTGTCGTAAATCTTCAACGCTCGTCACCGGTGTTTGGTATACGTAGTCCTTTACGAATCCCCAAAGAAAAAAGTCGAGTGGTGTTAGATCAGGGGATCTTGCAGGCCAACGAACAGGACCAGTTCTTCCGATCCATCTTCCAGGAAACTCGTCGTTTAGATATGCAACCACGTCACGATATTGGTGAGGTGGCGCCCCATCTTGCTGGAACCAGATGCGTCTGTACTCGGCCAGAGGAATGTCGTCCAACACGTTGGATATTTCATTTTGAAGGAACTCCAATACAAGTAGTTTTGACCGTTCAGACGATTTGGCAGGAAGAACGGGCCAATAATTCTGTCAACGAACAGACCAGCCCACACCTCGGCCCACACATTTAAGTGAAACTGCACTTGGTGGCGGTGAGGAAATCCCCAGTGTGGATTCTCGTAGTCCCACATATGTTGGCTTTGACGGTTGAAAGGCCCATCTCTTCCGAATGAACATTCGTCGGCGCTGTCTATCACCGTCATGCAGTCCTTGGTGAAGTGTCGCTCGATAAGAATGAAAATGGTGTCTTTTGAGTGTTCTCCAAACGTAGTTTCGATCCAACCCTAAGTCAAAGCTGGCAGTCCTGACGCTCGCTCGAGGATAGGCGACGAAGTAGGCAAGTATGGTGTTTTCCATGTCGATGTCCTGGAGACCACGACCACGAAACCTCGGATTGATATTACCCCAGTTGTCGAAGTCGCGGACCACTCTAAGAACCGTCGCGTCGTATGACTTGGTCTGCAATTGGGAAATCTTCGTCTAAATAACTGACTTACTAGAGTAGCATTACGACGACCTTCTCCGTAAAATAATTCTAGCATATGAGTGCGCTGATCTCGAGTGTAAAGAGGCATACTGGACAACAATCGGCCAAGCTGAGATAATGTTTTAACTTTGAAATGTAAACGCTTTAAATACTACTCGGACAATTTATATTTCACGTTAAAAACAACAAAAGAAAAATAAGCGTAATTTTTGGTCTACAAATCTTTGTTTGATGATCTTACTCGTAACCACGTCGAAATGGAAGACGTGGTCTTTGTCTACTTTGTCTAATTAGGTGTTGAACGTAATAATTTTCTTTAACAATAACTTTTTGCAGATCTGATTATTAACTACATAGCTGAAAGCATAAGTTCCCTAAAATAAATGTACATGTGTGTTGTGATTATGTACGATTGTTTACGTTAAAGGCTATTGCCTGCTAGTACAACTTGTTTTTCCCCCGACCTCCAAACTCAGTGAAAAATAGGTCTTTTTCAACCGAACCAAAATTATTTTTACACTTTCGACTATGCCCTACAACTTTTCTATTGAAACATTTTGCGTGACACCTACCGGTGAAAAAATAAATTTTCCAAAACGGCACAAAATCGTTCGATTTTTCTGAAATTTAGTAACCAAAGCCTTCCATACCTAACAAATAAACCCTGATAATTTCAGAACCCTAGCACAAATACATTTTGAGAAAAATGGCCTGATGGAGCAAATTGAGACACCCTGTATATTGACAGTTAGGAATTTTTAAACTATTTTCAAAATTGTCGAGAGAAATATTACTGGCGCAGAAATTAGAAGAAACGACTATTAACATTTTTTAATAATGTATATTGTGAAATCGAGGACAATTTACTTAATTTAAATTCATAATAAAAGTTTCAGAAAAAATCTACATAACGAAAAACCAAGGTTTAAACCAAATGAGTAATTGACGGCTTTTAAAATTCATTTTGCGCGTGAAAATACCTCTACATGTTATGGTAAAAAAAGCACGCAAAGAAGGCTGTGTGCCCAAGACATGTACCTGTAGTGTCGCGCGCTAAAATTCATTTCAAAATCGGTCAATTCCATTCTTGTTCTAATGTCAAAAATGCTGCTATAGGCGCGTAAATAAAACATCTTCAAGGAAATCGCCAAGAAGACTTAGAAGTTATATTTCCGAGAGCCGGGACCTGCAAGTTTAGTTAGTGCTTGTTGAAATAATTGAAACTTTTCAATGCCAAGTAGAACGTCGTCTTTTTGCTAATCCTTACTAAAAGTTTCCATTATTTCAACAAGCACTGTATACAGTTATAAACAGTAACATGCAGGTCCTGGCTCTCGGAATTATTACTTCTTAATAATTTCCTTGAAGATGTTTTATTGAAGGGTCTAGCTATTCGCGACCGAAAACTATCGCTACGCCCCTTTTGGTTTTCCATTGAAATCTAGATAGGTAGCGGACGCTATTAGTTTTTCCTCATCGTTATTCGTAAATTTTACTTAATAAATAATAATTTTTGCACCGTTTGCTTATATTTTGATAAGTTTATTGAAGAAAGAACGTTCTTTTTTTAATTTGTCTGTGCCAAACGCTAGATCATGGGCGCTACCCCGGAGAAGCTATAGCGCCGTTACGCCACCTAGACTCGTTACGGTAGCGAATTTCACCGCGTGTTTGTAAAAAAACCACAATACACCGACGAGCTTTGGACTAGTCATCCAGCCGATGCTTCATCGATAAGGATCGTGGAGTCAAAAGCAGAAATGCCAAAGTAGTACGTTAACAATTTTGCGTTTACCAAATATGCATCGATACTCATTTTACGAGTTACCGAACGACCTCATATCTGGCCTTTAACTGGTGGTTTTACCAAGATTTCAAGGGTTGTGGCACACCGGTATATGTTGCCCTTGGTAAATTGGTCCTACATACCACCTCAGACTGACCAGGTAGGGTTTCTGCTCAGCCTAACGGAGGAGGTCCTTGTGCTGCCGGCGCTCTGGCGGAGTTGGTTTGCAGCTGTGCAGTGGTGGGTCTCCACACTGTCTTAACTAATTGGGCAAGGGTCTCCTTATGCGGCACTACGACCCTGGCTTTCCCACCTTTTTCGTTCCAGCTATGCGGGGGGGGGGGGGGGGGAGGGGAGCGGGTTGTGCCACTCGTCCCACCTTATCGTACCTTCACTTCTGGGCTTTGACTCCGGTCCTCTTGTGGGCTGGGTGTCTGTCTGTGGCGCTACATGAACTATCCTTACTCCCCAGGCTGTACGAAGTTTGGAGGCGTCGACCAATTGCTACACCTTCCAGCGGTGTGGATGACACGAGTTTATGGTGTGACCATGAGAAGTAAGGTTCTCTCGCAGGCTGTGGGTGCTATCGTAGGGCGTTATGATGAGATCCGATATCACAGATGCACCGGTATATAAATATCTGACTTAATGCACCATATATATGCAAACACTTGGACTGACTAAAGTGACTATGGTTGCTCTGCTGCTTCTCATAAAAAGGTTGAGATTTTCGCTCCCGATGTGTAAGTTCAAGTTAATAAGAACCACGGCTATGGACTACATTGCAAAGAATGATAAAACACGCGACTAGGTAGAATAGTCCATAAAGAACTGCACTTTTTCTATATAATAGGTGAAAGCTATTGGTAAGTCCGAAACTGTTCGATGAAGTCCTCACGCAAACTATTCGCCGAAAACAAATTTCGAACTATTCGCTGGCGGGAACCGGTTATCGGACCTTTCGGAATTGTTCAAGCAGTATCTACTCGAGAGCAGGTACCATCAAGAACCCAAGGCTCACCTCTCTTAAATTCATTTGCAACAGTTTTTTAGTTTGGTCAACACGTGCTTTTAAGATGGAATTTCAGACTACTCGTACAACAAGTTCTGAACTGTCCGGGACGTTTTGGTGACGTCTTTCTTTGAACGATTCCGGACTTACGAATAGTTTTCACCAGTCCTATTATTCCCCACCAAAATGGGACATCAGCCAGTAGCATTGTAATGCACATGATAAGCTCTCTTAGTCCCACATTGTAAGAATTATCTGATAACCAGCCAACACAAATTTCAGAGATGTAAGATAATAGACCTCAGATTAAATCTAAAAAGGCAACCAAGCGCGGTAAGAGGAGAAGTAACAGACAAAAATCTACTATTTAAATACCTGCTTTTGGCTTCCTTAATATTCAGGGTGGTAGAGGTTTTCAACGTTGGGAGGAACTGACCAAAATTATGACAGGTAAAGGACTCTTATATTATGGTGTAGTAGAAACACACCTTCGAGATGGCGAGACTCCCCCCGGAATTACCGTTGAACCTTAGATGGGAGAGTGTAAACCGTACAAAGAAAGAAAAGAAGTTAGGGGCTTTTGGCGTTTGTTTTGCGAAGGGGAAGCTTTGACTGTTCACTGCCGGCAAAGGCATAAGAAGTTCCCTGAAGTTAGCTTTGCCATAATTTACTGCTCGACCAGAATGAATTTCAATGGCCATTTTTCAGAAATAGAAGACGAAAACCTCAATGGCCTGTGCATTAAGACTTTTGCGGATGCAAACAATTTAATCATAGCTAACTGAGCTCCGATTTGCTCAGGAAAATTCACTTGGCATGGCAGACAATCGCGCAGCACGGTAGACTATGTCTTATGCAGTAAAGAGCTGATAAAAAATATTAAAGCAATGGCAATTTCTGATATGATAGAGTAAATCCTAGGAAGTGAACACCATTTCATATGTCTCGATGCAATTCCAACCACCTGCGCTTCCAAAAAAGGTTGTATATCACCTCCCAGAGAAAGAAGACCTAGATCCTCCTTCCTTTTAGATTTTAGAGGAGCCGATGCGCCCGATGTCCATTGGTGTTTTGGTTGTTTTTCCCAATCACGCGGTCGCGATGCACGTGGAGAATATGGCTTCAACAATGAAAATCGATAATGTTAATTTTGTTTCGGTGACTTTAAATCGTGAAAATAGAAGCTACACCTATAGGCTTCGAGCTTAGGAAATATAGCACCATCTGCCTTAATACCCGTCAACTAAGTATGTGAGGAACTAGCAGACGACTTTTGAATTTCTATTTTATTCGGTTGAAATTTCAGCTGTTGCGCAGAGATAATTTTTCACTAGCAGACAGCTTTCATATATTCAATTTAAAACCCAGTCGGTAGGCGGCGATACTTATGACAAAAATTTAAACTGACCACGAAGCCTATAGAATATTAAAAGATATAAAGTACAGTAAACTTTGACGTCACGATGCTCATCGGTGAATTCACAAGAGACGTCACGACCACATGGGGAAAATCGAAATCGGGTTTTAACATTTTACAGCAACTGAACGTACCCTATAATCCAAAAATATTTGATTTAAAAGAATACCCTTTAATCAAAACAAATTGTTTCTCTCTTTTAGCAGAGCTGTCAGAAGCACTTTATTTTGCTTGTTTCATTTTTCAGAGAAGCATAGTAGAACCTGTTTTAGGCTCACTATTTCATCTTGGTAATTGCAACAATAATTCTGTTACACAGACTAACTACTATACTACTGTTCATGAATTTAGTACTCTTGTTAAAAGGCCCTTCGAAATGTTTGTCTTACTAAATTAAAATCCGGACCTCATTAATAAAACTGGAACAAATTACATATGAAAATACCTGGAAAAATAATAGGTGTTTCTATAAAATACGGGAGGTCATGTGATAATGTTTTGTCTACGTCACTTAGCTGTAGCTCTTGAAGGTAGAGAGCACGCGCGGCAGTCGCGAGACCCTTCGGAATCTGAAACCCGCGTGCAAATCTGGCGTATGTAATGCACTTAAATATCATTTTATACTTATAATTTTTATTGTTTTATTTTATAGAAACACCTATTGAAAAAGAGATTGAAATTAATCAAATTGCCACAGATTTACATATTCAATGTTGGGTCTATTTAAGAGACTGATGATCAATTTGATCAATGACACTTAATCCGAACTAAACAGTCAAATGCTCACAAAAATAATCTGGAAAATAATTTTTTTGGGTTAAAACTGTAAATAAACATGTTTAGTATTGTTGAGAAAATTGCTAACGTTACAAAGAATTACTCACTAATGTGTGGAAGTCATTGCATTATGTCAGAAACATTTCAGATAATTTCTTGGAATTACATTAAGAGTAAAGTTTCACAAACTGATTTAGTTAGAAGGGCTCTTGCGTCAGTGGAATGCTGGTGCAGGGAAGTTGATCTTGGGGTTAATCATAATAAGACGGTTCTTTTTACGTTCTCGAAAAAGATGACAAAACTCTTTTAAAGATATCTCCTTATTTGAGCAAACGTACCTTGGCGTTATTCTAGACAGCAATCGAACTTTAGAGGAACTTTAGGTCAGCGTAACCACACTGACGTACTGAAAACGCTCTCCGATATTAACTCTTGTAACCGGCTTGCCGCAATTTCGTCTTCATTCAACACTCGTATCGCTTCAGAGGTACAAGCCCTTGAATCGTCGATATCTGATCCATAGCGATCATTTACTGCCTCTTCAATTTCCCCTAATTTGGACGAACTAATTCACTGTTCTATCAATGGATAGAGACACCTGGTTCAAGGTCATTGAAAATTGCATTAACATTTGTCCCCCTGCACCCTCTAGGTAACTTGCAAATTTAAAATTCTTATATAAAACACATTTTGAGTAATTGGCTCTGTATCGTTTTTTAGTTAACACCCTGTATATAGATATATATAAGTATATAGATATTAGGGATGCAACGGTTCCATGTTTTCGGACTATCTCGGTTCCGGTTCTTATATTTGCGCTTTGTCGATTCCGGTTCTGGTTCCTAGCATTTTGCATTGTTCAACAAAAATGATGTAGGGTACGTGACGGTACTAAGACAAAACTACATCGAATATCCAGTGGCGGCGCCAGGGGTAGGCTACGCAGGCTACAACCTACTTTTATTTTGCTTGTAGGGGCCCCAAATCCAGATGAAGGGGCCCCGAACAGCCCCCTAAAATGATTTGCGAAACTAGAAATATCAAAATCCGAATTAAAAGCCTGCTGTTTTTAAGTTGCGAACACTGAACAGTGATTTCTAATATTTTTTCGAACGCAGCCTTGATTCGTTGTAGTTGCTAAACTAGCTACTTCAAAAAGTGTTGCATCGACGGCCGTGGTTAGACCATAGAAATATCATAGGTAACTAGAATGCTGCCGTGTAACCGGCAAATGGGCCAAACGCCGTGGCAGACGATAGCCAGATCTCAGCCAATCAGAGCTCAAAGAGTGGTTCTGCCAAGAATTTAATGTCACCAGAGAGAATGACGTCACCTATCTCCCGCTATAGTAGCGGATCCAAGGATGATTATTATCCTTCTTGGCGGAACCACTCTACGGCCTCTCATTGGCTGAAGGTTCAAGGCGAACTGGCGTCAAGCTCGGCTGTAGGCGGCAGCATTATAGTTACCTATGAGATTTCTATGGGTTAGACAGATGATAAATTGCGCGGTTTTCCGACTCTCCGAGTCCCAATAGTTGATATTATAAAATAAAAAGTGGTCTTGCCCAACTTGTTAAAATGTTTCTCTTACGTCACAAGACCCAGCTCTATTAGTGTATTCCTCGCACGAGCGATTTGCACGCGCTCTAGAAAAAGCTATATTCCTCGCGACTGTAGCGCGCGCTCGTAGGCTTGTCAAAGTAAGAGACTGTGACGTAAGAGCAACATTTCAACAAGAAGGCCACGTTAGTTTATAAAAAGAACTATTTCCAAAATAAAGATAAAATAAAGCGTGGCAACTGGCAAGTGTTTTTGCAACAATTGTAAGTGAAAATGGAGAATGCTGTTGGAGGATGTTGCCCATATGTGCATTGTTATGCTCATCGACAAAAAAAATAACTTCCGAGTACATTTAAACAGTCATGTACATTTATTTTGTAAATTATTAAAAATAAACCGATTTTGTCACAGTTTTGGTTAGTTAGTGTATGTAAAGGGGGGGCCCCCAAATTAAAGAATTAAGTAGCCTACCCATAGTAATATCCTGGCGCCGCCACTGCGAATATCACATTATATGTTACTTTTAAATTTAAACAACCCGTCTCCTTATTAAGCTCTCCAACATAGAAATTTAACATAGAATAAAAACGTGTCCATCGTGTATGAGCTAATTTTAAGCAGTAAAACTTAAAGTAAAGTAGAGTAAGTCTCGTAACGCGACTAGATAATCTAAAAAGTCTCCGGCGTGTACCTTGCGTTATGAACTAGTTCTTCGAAGAGTAAGTTAAAATGAAGTAGCGTAAAACTCGTAACGAATTTAAATAAACTACTCGTGTTTAAAGCCTGAACTACATCAAATTTAAACCAGTCTTTACCTACTTTTGGCGACAACTATAAAACTTACTCACTTTATAGTCCTCGAAAAAATGCGCCTCCACGCAGTTGCGTACCCTGCGTACCCTATATCGCCGCCCCTGCTAAACCTGCAGCCACAGCCACTCCCGTCTCAAAAAACTGATTTGTGCTCGGGCTTCTGCCCGGTTACCTTCACGTGCAGTAACCTCTACCATAGTTGCCGCTGCCAATATTGTAAATACTGTAAAAATTGCCCACAGTATGTCCTTTAATGTTAAGAAAAGTGGTGTGAACCACCTCGGCTCCAACAACCTTCGCGAGTGTTATCATATCGACGTTTCCCCTCTTCCAAAGCCTGATGCTCCTATTCGCGATTTGGGTATATGGATGGATTCTTCCCTAAATTTTATTTATTTCACTAGTAGGAACTTGGCCTACCAAGCCGAGTCCGGCTTTTGCTCAGGCACTTACAGGAAGGTAAAAAACGAATATACGAAGTACATATCAAAATTGTTTAAAAAATCACAAATAAACAAACAAATGTAGTAATTGATTGTAACCGCATACTAATAAGGGGCAGAAACATACAAATAACTATATGGGATAGAGATACAATAAGGAGAAAAAAAATAATAATACAAAACATTTTTTACATATCGTACACAAAGGCAAGAATATTTAAGGGGTTAGAACGGCTCGGTGTAGGAACTATGGGGTGACAATCAAATGGTCAGTTACAGAGGAGCGGAATTTATGGTAGTACTTTATTAAAACAATAGACTGCGGAAGTTTATTCCAATCGTTAATAACCGAATGAGAAAAATAATTAAGTCTCTGTGCCGTGTTGGCACGTGGTTTGCTGAGCTTAAGGGTGTGGCCCCTAGTTCGGTTACCCGGGTCTAGAGCAAAGTATTCAGAAAAACCCAGATCTAATTTGTTACTGTAAAATTTATGGAGTAAGCGCCGGTTATTGAGTTTATGGCGCATCATTACAGGTTCTATTTTTAGGGCTTTTAGCCGGGCATGAGTGGGCCGTACAGAAAATTTGGAAGCAAGTTTTGTTAACTGGTTCTGAGCCTTTTCGAGTGCCTGCTGGTCTGTCTTCGCGTGTGGGGTCCAAATTGGTGAGCAGTAGTCAAAAATGGGAAGAATCAGAGAGTTGTAAAGCAATTTGACCAACAGAGGCGACCGGAAGTCGAGGTTCCTCCACACTAGACCAGTGACCGCGCGAACTCGTTTGGTAAATTTATTGGTGTGGCTAGAGAACTTCAAGAAGGGGTCAAGTTGTACACCCAGATCTCTCACCGAGAGAGTAGTTTTGAGGGGCGTACCGTTTAAAGTGTAAACAAAATTGTGGTTTTTGTGGCCCAGGTGGAGGACAGAGCGTTTTGATTCATTAAAGGATAGACCGCGCGATTTGGCCCAGAGAGCAGCCCTATCCAAGTCAGATTGAAGATCATGACAATCAGAGAGAGTTTGGAGACGGTGAAAGAGCTTAGAGTCGTCGGCAAAGAGGAGTATAAGCGCAACGAGTTTAGCGTCAGGCAGAGAATTGATGAGAACATTGAAGACAAGGGGTCCAAGGACAGAACCCTACAAATATCACCCCAGCCGGACGCCACGCCTCCTACCACTCAAATAGTCCTCGATCCAGGCGAGAGCATCGCCAACAATGCCCGCAGCTTTTAGTGAATCAAGGAGACAGGATTCCGGAATCGAATCAAACGTCTTGGCCAAATCTAGGTAAATTAAATCTACACTGTACCCCTCGACTAGTCACTGGGACCACAAATTCGTTGCTTCAAGTAGGTTAGTCAGACAGGATCGCCTGGCGAGAAAACCGTGCTGGTAACGGGTGAAAAAGTTGGTGGCGGTTAGGTGGGCGGTAGTTTGACTATGGACCAATTGTTTGCTCAATTTGGGGGTTTGGTTAAGGTTACTTATTGGGCGGTATTTGGTGCGGTCAGCTCGGGAGCCCGATTTGTGGACTGGGGTTATGTTGGCCTCCTCCCAGTAAAAGGGAAGTTGACATTCGGAGAAGGAGCGATAAATGATCAAGTACAGTGGGAAAGAAAGAGCAGTAGAAAGGGATTTTAACAGAAACGGGTGAACACCATCAGGGCCCGGGGATTTTGAAACATTTAATTTAGATAGAAGCATTTTAATGGTTGTAGGATCGCATGTGAAACCCGTCAAGCTAGCCTGAGGAGTGGGCCTGGAGGAAGATATAGGGATTGAGAGAGGAGGCCACGGTGGCGAGGAAGCGACCAGTGTCTGTATGGTGACTATACTAGTAAAGTAATCATTCAATAGGCAAACGGCTTCTGCAGTAGCGACAGTGTAGGTTCCGTCATGTTTCATTAGCTCGATAATACCTACTCTAGTGGAGGAGCGAAATCTATTAACATGCCAAGGTATTTTCAAATTGCCGCCTCTGGTTACGATAGTGGGAAGTGTGGGCATTGCGTGCTTTTCGATACCGTTCGTACGCCGATGCCAGAGATGTCTGGGAAGCAGATCGCTTTTTGGTTATCGGGAAATGAGACCACGCATTGTTTTTAAAAGACCGACTGCAAATCGTACGCAAATTTAGTTTCGGCGGTTTCGGGGGTTTTCGCATGGGGACAAATAGATCAATACCAGTTTGAATTGTACGTAGGAAAAGGCCCAGGCATATAACACGAATTGTTGGAAATATTAATTTGATCACTGGCTTGACGAGGAGAACATTTTTCTTTCGGTCTCCGAAACTCATTCGTACCCTAGATTCGAAATCAAGCTCCTTGCACGTAACGTAGGCTCTTACTGAGTTCCAGGCGGAAGTCGGAAAAAACTGCCTCCGTGGAGCTCGCAGGGCTACCGACATCTAGTTAAAACGTACAGTGAAAATTTAGCTGTTGTTTTTGACTTGTGGTTTTCAAGATACCAGATATTTTTGCATTATATTGTTTTAAAACAATAATGGATCATGCCTGTAGCTCTAAAAATGTTTCTAAACGAAAGAAAACTAAAGGTGAGTAATATAATCTTGGGTTATCTATTGAAATTCCTTATTTCTCACCCTGCTATGGAGCCCGATTTTTCCGACTTCCGGCGCGAACTCAGTAAAAGCCTCACGAGAAAACGCGCTATCGAGAAACACCGTGATTTAGAATCTAGGATACTTAGTTATATTATTTTTGTTCGTACTCTCTATACTTCCTTGGTGCTTCCCCCATAGAAATCTTGAATGATTCCGTATAAATACAAAATGGGTCAATTACATTTTCGGAGGTTTCGTCATTACAGTGGCGTAGCCAGGATTTTGTTTCGGAGGGGGCACACCATTAAAAAAAAAAGTAAAAAAATAAAAATATTTGTACGTACGACCATACGTTTCGGGGGGGGGGCATGTTCCCCCTGTGCACCCCCCCTGGCTACGCCACTGCGACATTATCAGCCAATCACGATTTACAGAGTGATCACGGCAACGACTCGTTGCCATCTAGTTTGAGTTACTGAAAATAATAATTCGATTTTAGATTACGTCACTTTAAGAACCAGCATTTGATTGGCCCACGTCAATCGAGTTCAATGTAGTTTTTAAACATGGTAAACTGTTTCGTTACTCGTAAAGATTTTTCTCTTCTATGCAAACGTTTTGGATAACTATTGCGTTGTTTGTTGTTATGGTTCCTCGATGCTTCATTTCTACACGATAATGTGTCGTTGTACAGGTAAAGTTTGGGTTTTCTTAAGCCTCGGTGCAATTTGAAATGTTAACAAGCGGCGTACTATTCAAATTGGTTATTTGGTAAAAGTTATGTCAGGCCTAGGCTTAAATATTTTCAAAGTGAACCTAAAAAGAAATCTTATTTATCTTCCTCACAATGGCATTTAAATATTCCTTATAATAAGTAAATATGAAAACAAAACTAAAAGTTAAAAAAATCTTACCATTATTATTAAACAAAAATCCAAAAACGTTGAAGTGGTTCATGTGAAAAAAATTCCAGCAAAAACCTATGGCAATTCTGCGAGCTTGGATCGGATGGATCCTGTAAGAATCGTCTGAGCCAGGAGGATAGGAAGGGAGGCGAAGTAGGAGGGATGAACGCGCCAGTATTCTTGTAAGAAGTTTAGCGCGCGCTCGGCGGGAAAATTTCGGAAAAATGGCGGCAAGATTGCGGCCGCTACGCTACGTGTTGCCGCCATTTTTCCGAAATTTTCCCGCCGAGCGCGCGCTAAACTTCTTACAAGAATACTGGCGCGTTCATCCCTCCTACTTCGCCTCCCTTCCTATCCTCCTTGGTCTAAGCTTCTACTATTTTTAACCGCCATGTTATGGCGCTAGCGGCTTTCTGTAATCAATGAATGGCCGCTGATTGGCTGAAGCTTAAGCAAAGACTATATAATCATTAGTCGTTGCTACAAAATGTCCTGGCGTCAGGTTCTCCCGTAGACCGTAGCATTCTAGGTAGGAGTATAGACTTTTAAACGCGCCTTCCCAATCGACCGCCATTACCTTTCAGTATACGGGGAGGGTGATGAAAAAACCGGTTTTGGGGGGATGAAATTTCTGCGGTAGAGGGCTTGCTCGTTGGTTGTCTGTACGATAATGGCGGCGCCCGGTAAACGTTTCAAAAAAGAGTGTATAAGATTTCTATGGCTTCCACTGTCCACAAATAAACTTTGCCTCTGAGGTCTGGATCCCACCGATGATTGGCGATCAAACGCGTCAAACCAAGGCCCACAACCGTTTCACTAAACTGACTAGGGGTCTCGACACCATGGATTAAATAACCTTACAGGGATAGTTCTCTGGGGTACAATATTTGCTCCAGACGTACCCTGGTGGCCAGAATTGTCAACGACTGGAAGTCTCGATTTTACCGATACACGGGGGAAAAATTGCAAAGGGGGTGCAATCGCGGAGACACTGAATAACGTGGAAACTGAATTAGAGCTCGGCGTTTGGATAAGAATTAATCAATTTATTTATTTTTATCCAAAACACAGAATTATCCACAAATTATCCGAAAAAATCTATTATTTTTACATGTTAAATTGCATTTTAGTCTGGATAATATCCACGAATAAACAGTTAATCGTAATTTTTATGGTTAATCGAAATTTTAGCGGTTAATTTATCCGTTTCGCCGAGCTCTAAACTGAATAACTGAATAGCGTGGAAACTGAATAACGTGGAGACTGAATAACGTGGAAACTGAATAACGTGGAAACTGAATTGCGTGGAATCTGAATTACGTGGAAACTGAATAGCGTGGAATCTGAATAACGTGGAAAAGTTTCCCCTTGTTGTTGCTAAAAGTCGCCACTGATTGAATTTTAAAGGCGTAGTTTTCCATTTAAACAAGTTGGGCAAAATAGTACAAATAGTTTCACTTGCTGATTTATTTAGTGAAACATTTATTATTTCTTCTTCTCTTTTCTCGAAATAATTTTTATTTGATAAATATATGGACTCCTTATGCATAAGGTTAGAATGGGTATATAGCCCCAGGGCGGTAATCGCTTAATGGTGGCTGTTGTTTCTATATTGCACCGAAGATAATTACGATTTTGTATAAATACAAGGGTAGCAGATTTTTGGGCGGCAAAAGTATAAAGACGGCCCTGACTATAGTTTCCATTTTTTTAAGAACGAGTGATACTTTCTTTAGAAAAGTAAATTTTAGACTAGAAATGAAGTTTATGAGTGAACGGGTGGAACAATTTTTACCAAAGGAAATTACGTTGTAGCAAATTAGGTTTTAATATTTACTATATGAGGTAAAATTTATGTAGTTGCAGATTTTATAATGGAATTTAAAGAATTATAGTAAAGTTGCACTTGAAAAATCCACGACTTGAGTTTTGGTCTGCAAGTGAGTGAAGTGATCTGCGAATGACCGGAAATGGAATACGCATGAGTTTGGAAAATCATTTTGCATCTGGCCAAAGGTCAATCGCAAGATAACCTCATTGTTTTACCAAATAATTATGGTCCTTCTCTCGACAATATATAGTTCTTAAAAACTTTGTATAATTAGTTATTAATTGATTATTGCACCTTCTACCCAAATAATTACTTATGGCTTTTATTTACAGTAATAAATTATGCACAAAATATACCTTGTGAGACAGAGAAAAGAAACAGCTATTAAATAATAAATGGTTTTATCAAAGCAGTTGAACGGTTGAATTATAGGGAGCAGCTGAGATCTATGAAGGCGCGGATATTGGAAATGTTTAAGATATATTTTATGAATTATTTTAAAAATCAATATAAATTTTTGTACATTCATAAATGTTCTAAAATAATTTCCATCGATTTTCCTCAAATTTACACAAACTGATGTACATATTTATCAGATCGAATTGCATATCTTTTAAAACCCTTTCCTTAAATTGAGTCTTGAAACTGTAACGGTAAACTGAGAAAAAAATAAATTGTGAAGTATTACGAGTAAAATAACGGCATTGAACTTGTGTTTATACGTACTGCGATTAACTCGTAACATAGACTAAATTTCTGAAATATAAAAAAAATAATAATATTTTTTTTTATAAATATGATAATGAATTTGAGAAGTTCGAGTTCGGAAGTTATAACGTCGTGGATGGACGGGAACGGTTGGCGGCAGTTGCGGCTAGACGGGAATGGCTGGCGGCAGCTGCGGCTAGGCGGGAATGGCTGGCGGCAGCTGCGGCTAGACGGGAGAGGCTAGCGGTAGTTGCGGCTGGACGGGAATGGCTGGCGGCGTCAGAACTCGTTATAGAAGCGGCTTATTTGACTCAGAGTCGGACTCGTTCTCCCTCCCAATTAATATTTTTTATATAAATCTGATCAGGAATTTGAGGAATGTATTAAGGTTAACAGAAACTTTTACTGCAACTATGGCCTTAATTTCTATAATTAACGGTCGATTTTCTGTCTAAAAGAAGAGCCTTCGAGTACAAGGGGGCAGTTTGTCTTGCTATTTTAATTTTTTGACGAGTGACAACTGATTGACATCTCTGACAACTTAAGTGACAACTCTGACAGCTTGAGTGACCGCCTGGACAATTCCATGTAATGTAGCTTACCTCTTTTTTTAATGCTCATTGTATATATTCTATTCAACAACAGTCAGGGCCGTCAGTCAAGCTGTCGACGCTGTCACTCATTTTTGCGGGGGTCTAAATTCGCGCACGAGATAATGGAATCTCTGTTCTCGGCCTTTAAGCGGCCATTCCCGTCTAACCGCCGCTGACCGTTCCCGTCCAGCCGAAGCTGCCACCAGCCATTCCCGTCCAGCCGCATCTGTCACCAGCCATTCCCGCCTAGCCGCAGCTGCCGCCAGCCATTCCCGTCTAGACGCAACTGCCGCCAGCCATTCCCGCCTAGCCACAGCTGCCGCCAATCGTTCCCGTCCAGCCGCGACGCTATAACTACCGACCTTGAACTTTTCGTCCCAGTTATAGAACATTTGAATATTTTATATAATTTATTGATTTTTAATTTAAAATTATATATTTAAAAATCTGCCACCCTTTTATTTATACAAAATGCTAATTATTTTTGGTGCAATATAGAAACAACAGCCACCATTAAGCGATTACCGCCCTGGGGCTATATCCCCATTCTAACCTGATGCATACGGAGTCCATATATTTATCAAATAAAAAGAATTTCGAGAAAAGAGAAGAAGCAATATTAAATGTTTCACTAAATAAATCAGCAAGTGAAACTATTTGTACTATTTTGCTCAACTTGTTTAAATGGAAAACGACGCCTTTAAAATTCAGTCAGTGGCGACATTTAGCAACAACAAGGGGAAACTTTTCCACGTTATTCAATTTACACGCTATTCAGTTTCCACGCTGTTCAGTTTCCACGTTGTTCAGTTTCCACGTTGTTCAGTTTCCACGTTGTTCAGTTTCCACGTTGTTCAGTTTCCACGTTGTTCAGTTTCCACGTTATTCAGTTTCCACGTTATTCAGTTTCCACGTTGTTCAGTTTCCACGTTATTCAGTTTCCATGTTATTCAGTTTCCACGCTATTCAGGTTTTACTTACTTTTCCACGTAAATCAGGATGCGCGTTATTCAGTTTCCACGTTATTCAGTCGGTCCGCAATCGCGAATTCGCGATTGATGAAATTATTATTTTTGTAGGCCAAGGCCTATCTATTGAAAACTTGTTTACAGTTTGAAAGCCTATAAGAAATTTAACGAAAAATTAGGTGATATACATAAATGGCTAAAAAACAATATGAAAAAGGTCGCTTACGGTACTTATTATTTCCCACATTTAACCAGGAAGCTCTAGAGCCACTGAGGTACTGACCACGATTGAATATTTCAATTTCAAATGTAATAAAACAAACCGTTGGAAAAATATTAAATTCGCCAAGAAATCTTATTCCGTATTTGTATCGGTAAAGAGGGTAAAATTGAGGGGACGGCAAAAATATCTGGCAGCCTTGTTTGAAACAAACATCTTCAACTCGTAATATAATAAAATGTGTTAGAGAGAACTATACTTGTAAAGTCATTTAATCCATGGTTCTTACGTAACCATTTAACCAACCGGTTCGGTTCTTTTAACATGTAACATTTCTTCTTTTTTTATTTTTATCCTTATATTGTATACTTTAACAGTATTGTCCCTATTGTATATTGATATTGTTCTGTCCAATTTTGCAACGTTTCTTCTTTTTTCTATTATTCTCTAGTATTTTATCCTCATTGTATACCATTGCCTCCTATACGGCTACTCATAAGCTAACATCTAGCTTCGTAGCCCTTACTCATTTGATTAAATAAATAAATTATTATTATTAGTAAAGTTGGGTGGTTGGGTTAGACCCAACCTAGCACTTCGACCAGAGGTCCATTGTGCAGCCCCAGCCAATTAAACATGGAAAAGCCCAGTCTTAGAAACAAAGCGCAAGATATGCTTCGCCGGGATGTTGGAAATATCGCTCGTTTCCAACCTATGCATACTGTAATGGGGGGGGACCTTGGCACCCGAATGGAAAACCCATTTCCCCAGATGGCGCCACACGACTGGTTTTGGCGGGAAGAATCCGCTATAAGAAGGAGCCGCTTTGCCCTGTGAGATTCATTCCTGACCTGGAGTTTGAGCGGTCGACTTCGAGTGATAACCATTTATGCTTTGTATATAATTAAATACGGAATAAAAGAGTTATTTTTGTATCCTAATTAAAAAGGTATACTATTTTTTGACCCTACAACCCCCATACACTTGCACATACCAAGGTACTCAAACCTTTGAGCCGCGTAAGAATCACAGACACAAAGGACATGAGAGGAAGTTTCCTTCTCTGCAAGGCATACCCTGCACAAAGGACTCTCACTGATACCAATCAGATGCAGATGTCTATTAAGCTGGCAGTGACCTAAAAGTAGGCCCGTAAACACCGTTATACTACTCTTAGAGAGCGAAAGCAACTCTTTTGCTCTATTCATAGAAGACCTAGGAATAAATTCCTTGGCCTGCCTCTCAGTCATAGCGCCATGCACATGGCTGCGAACCAGGCCATTGGGTATTGGAATAGCAGGTTCAGCACCTAAGAACCTAGCCTCCGCACCCTCCTTGGCCAGAGTGTCGGCCATCTCATTGCCATGATGCCCCTTATGACCAGGCACCCAATATAGTTGAACCCTATTATGGGTGCCCACAGTGGCGCCGATCCCATGGGGACGGCGGGGCCGAAGCCCCCATTGGTAAAACCGCCGATGTTAAAAGCCATTTTCTTTTAAGCATCCGTAGCAAGAAAGTGTTGCCAGCAGCCCCATTCCAAGTTTATTAGTGAGCTTCGGCCCCCATTGGAAAAAAAAGCGATTGGCGCCACTGGGTGCCCAGTTCCGAAAGGAGATCCAAACAGCTAAGAACAAGCTTAGAAGTAATACTAAATTGATTAAGAGCCTTAAGGGCAGCCTGACTGTCCGAGAAAATCTGAATAGTCTTGCCCCGATACTTCTTTTTAAGACAGAAGTCTACACAGAATCAGATGGCTCAAATCTCAGCCTGAAAAACCGTAGCAAAAACGCCAAGGCTCTAAGAGAAGCCAAACTTCTTAGTGTGACAGTAAACTCCAGCACCCACCCCTGAGTGAGTCTTGGAGCCATCCGTGAACCAAACAATTTCGCCCTTGGTTCCAAACAGTGTCGCCAGACCAGTCTAAACGACTTGGAAAGTAAACACTAAATAAAATAAGTACAGGCTCAACTAGAATGGTTGGTGGAGGGCTAATATTTAGGACAGTAGCCACACCAAGGTTTACCGTGAAATCTCCAGTCAGTTACCAATGGGTCTAAAACTCATTCTTACGCAGGTTCAGGAATGTTTTGCCTAATTGTCTTACTAGTCAAGTGGCCCTCAAGGCTCTCAATCAGTTTAAGATTTCTTCTAAACTGCTCAATAGCTGTTGGAATCTCGTCTCGGAACTATAGGCAACAACAATAAAGTTCAGCTCTATTGGGTTCCTGGCCATCGTGGGTTCTACCACCCTCCTACGCATTGTAACCCGGCCACCTGAATTAAAAGCTTTAAAAGTCGCTCCATGACTTAGGCCTAGGGTGGTGCCTTGGGTATTAGCCTAGCTGATTATTATTATTATTATTATTATTATTATGAGAAGGCCGATGTCTTGGCCATTAAGGGGGCAGAGGCTGGGTTCTTTGGTCCTGAACCTGCCGTTCCTATCCTTTCTAGCATAGTGTGCGGCCTTATCTCAAATCCTTTTAGTAACCGTCAACTCAAGCTTTGGCTTGAGATGGATGGCCAAAGACAGACTAAAGAGTTTATCTCAGGCCCCTCTAGACAGAGAGCGAAAAAGTTGCTCTCGCTCTCCAAGTCCAATATCAGGTTGGTCGTCGGCCTACTAACAGGCCACTGCCTACTTAACAGATATCTTTACTTGATTGGAATCAATGATGATCCAATCTGTAGGGCTTGTCAGGTGCGATTATAACATGGCCCCAAGGTTCGAGCATCTTGGTATGCATCAGCTGGAAACTTCTGATTTCTATAATATGCCGTTTTGTGTCGTATATTGGGCTTTTGAAGTCTTAAGGTTCGGGTTTGCACAATGGACCTCTGGTCGACGTGCGTGAACGGGCATGTCCTTAGCCCTTCAACCCTTCATTAATAATAATAATAATAATAATAACAAGGAATTATGCGTGTGGGATAATTTTAGTCTTTTATGCTAAAAAAATTATCAACGTAAGCAGCATATCTTTTTGTTTAACTAAAGGAAATGCATGTGACTAGATTTAGCAACAGTCCCCAATTTTCATTGGTCAAAAATCCTGTCACAACCCTAAGTAATTTTTCGAGTAAAAGACAAATGATGAAACCTTTACCTAACCTAAATTAATCAAAACACTGAAAATCTCAGTAGCAATTGCTTTTGACTGACAATAGACAAGAAAAATAACACTTAAGAATATTAATTTGATTTGGATGCTTGTGCTGTGTGGATTTGTAGTAAATACAAACACTTCCTAATTTCATGGTTTTGTAATAAACACAAAGCTGTATTGACTTTGAAAATTAATTACATTTTAACAAAGTATTTAATTTTCTGGCTTATAGCAAATCAAATAAAAGTACATGTTAACTAGCCTAAGTGAACATGTTAATAATTTTAAATAAAATCTTATGTTCAAGAATAATTTTTTTAAGAAAAATGGTTAAGAATAAATAACTTGTATCAGGGTAAAGATTTAAATAATAGTGCTATGGAATGGAGTCATGACACATTATTAGACTGAGTTCAATTTACATTGTTTAAATAAATACGATGCTCTTCAGATCCTAAACTGTCAACGTCATCGTCACTATCTGTATTTCCTGATGAGTTAATGTCCATGCTTGTTTCACCTTCATTCAGTGCGACGCGGGCATAATCATCGGTATCAATGGATTTACAGAAGTGAATTGCATATTTCAGTTTATCACACAACACTGCTTTACACGAATACCTCGGCATTTTTAACAAAAAGAAACAAGTGTAGCTTTCAGGAAGAAAATGATCAGGGGGATTGTACTTATCCAAGACCTAAAACAAAGACAGTTTTATTTTATATTATGAATAGAATTTCTTGGATATGCAATAAATTTTTGGTACAAACAGTAGGTGTTAAAATAAATGCCACTCTTTTTCTATCATTGCCACTGATGTTATATCAAGTATTTACTCATCCAGCAGACCTAAACTCAGTTGCAACTTCTTCGGACAAAAATTAGAAATGCTTAATAACATACCTGTAAGACAAAATCTCTTCCACGAAAATCAGCTATTGTTCTGGGTAATCTAGTTCTACCCCATACAAAACGCAGGAAAAGAGATCTTTCTGTATTTGTAAATTCTTCCATCACTTCCCAAAACCAATGAACTAAAGATGAATCTGCTTCAACACCTTTGTACGTAGCTACAGCTTTTAGCAAATGAATAGGAATATCTGGACTACCACAAACCTAAAATAAAATAATCAATTTAGTTTAAAACATTTTTAATCAAAAACAAATTATTTTACCATTGTTTCTAATTCATATCCGGTAAAAAGTGATAATAATGGTACTGGTATAACTTTAGATATTCCTTCCCTAACTGCATTAACTTGTTCATCAAATTCATGAAGTCTAAAATTGATAACAAATTATAAATTTAAGTTTAGCAAATGCAACAAAACTACACTTATGAATTATTTGACAGCAATTAGGTTAAACTTGGACGCCATCTTGAAAAATATCTTTTATTCTATTTGTTCTGAACTAAATGGCCTGGAGAAGCCAATAATTTTGGCCTGTTGAAGGTAGAAAAGCTGCTTTAATTAAACACAAACCTGTAATTCAGGGCCAAATGTATGTACTGGGATCGATTTTCATAAGTAATATGCTGATATTTCGTGCTCAATGAAACTTCAATTCCTGCAGCACTATGTACTGAAAAAGGCATATCTAATCTCTGGAAAGCTTCTGGTTCCATATCTCTAATACACATCAAACCTATGTACAAAACACATATTCACTGAAATTAGTAATTGAAAGAGAATTATATATAAGGATATCACTTACTTGGAATGTAATCTCTATCAACTTCAGTTAGATCAGATGGTGTTAAAGACATTCCAGATAACTGCTTCCATACTGGCTCAGCAAGATTCAAACTCAAAGGGCTACCAGTTCGAACAGCAACTCCCATTAATATACCTAACAAGAAAGAAGTTAATTTTTAGTAGAATGAAATGATATCTAAAATAGAGAGATATGGAGATTCGAAGTGAGCATCTGCACACCACATTAAAGCAATATATTGTACTGCATTCAAGGTTTAACTACTCCCAAAGCTTTGGCCATGTAGAAAATCCACCATCCTAATTGCCCACATTATTCCTTGCATTATCTCAAGGCTCAATTGCGGTCAAGCTATGGGATGGCACACCCAATTTGTGTCTCAATTTGGTAAAGATTCATAATTTGTGGATCTTCTACATGCCAGAAGTCTGATATTGAGATATTTTAATGTAAAAATTAATAGAATGAATTTATACCTAAAAATTTTAACATATTCATATGCAACGAGCTTTTTGCCGTTGGATTTAGGAGAAAACAGTCCCTGTTAGTTCCAGCTTCATCACGGCCATTTGGTGTTAAAATGAGTAATGGTAAAGAGCCATTTTGAAGCTCATCACACATTTCAGCAATAGACTCAGAATAACCCCCTCCACAGTCATCAACACTTTCTCCTATTGAAAAAAAGGGATCGACTTTAGAATATATTAAGTATTAATAAACTTCTTTAAACGTAGCAGTTTTTATTTATAATACAAATGGTAGAGTGGGTGGCACTCACACTGTATCATTTATGATTGTTCTTTGAACATAAATTAACTATTATACTCGTTATTAGTGCTTAATCTAATACTTAAATAGTCAAATATAATGAGACGGTTTTAAACGAGTGTAACTTTAATGGCTGTCATAAAACCAACTGCCAGGCAGTCCTAGAAGTCTTGCCTATCATATTTTACAATAGGTGGCGAACCCTAGTGGTAATAATTTTAACTAATAATAATATTACTACATCTTATCCCTTAGATTATTACTTTAACCAAAAACATATTTTTCATAAATATTTTAAGCTTTAAAATATTTTACTTTAAACTAACATTCATTTAGTAACTTAACTTCAGAGTTATTTTGAGATAATAAATATTTAACACAATATAGTCTTTAAAGGTTAAGTGTCTTCACTGGCTTAATTTGCCTTTTAATTTAATAATTTTAACTAATAATAATATTGGTACACACACTATGCCAAGGTTAAAGGTAAGTGTACTTGGCATGACCCTTCTATGTATAATTTAAACAGACCAGCTTGGAAACCAATTTAGGTTATTTTTATTATAATTGCAAGACTTACCCATAAATTTCACTTTCCAAACTCGATGTGGTAACAACAAGTTTTCATTCATAAGTAAAGACATTTTGTTGACTAGCTGGCCAAAAACTGATTTTGTACCATCAGGACCAGCATAGCCACCTTTGGAACGCGAGCGCTTAACCTATAAATTAAAGTGACAATATTTACTATACTTAGATATCGAATATTGGCTTCCCCAAATATTACATCATGAATTTCATTCTCCAATATTCAACTCCAACATTACCCTTGGTACTTTCTTAAAAAGAAAAAGGTGGAACTTATTTTTGCCCCCTCACCTGCGACCAATGTATATGCATTTTACGTATGGTTTGTAGATAGCATGCTTATGGGTTTTATTCCTGGTAGGTACAGTGAACATTTTCATTACATTACTTTTATAAGAAAACTTTGTTAAAAAACTCAAGTTTAACACTTAAAAGAAATATTTTAAAACTATACTTATTTTATAATACAAGATGTCACGACGGACATTTGAGTACACACAATCCTCCTGATGTGTTCAGTACATCTGACATGTTAATGTTAAATTTAAAACCAATTTATAAAATCCCTGTACAATAACTTAATAAGCGCATTACAGCAACCTAAGAAGAATATTTACGAAAAGGAGCGCTTAGAACAATATTTAAATCACCCAAGCAAAAAAAACCCAAGAGAAGAAATGTATCTCTTATCACACTATCCTAAAAAATAGCCCACTAACTTAAGAGTAATTTTACCATAAAGAGAAACGATTACAGCATTTTATCAAACACATTGTCCATTAATTAGGAACAATATTTAAATTACCCTACACATAATATAAGTAAGCTGTTTGCGAAGGGAAAAAAATGCATGTCACTCTCACGGTTAGTTCTGTAAAATGTTATTGTTGGTGTTTTATTATATTTAAAAACCAAAAAAATAGTTAAGGGGCTATAAGGCCTAACAATGGGTTTATGTAACTAGACTGCATGACGAGCCGCGGTGACGATTACTTAAAAGTAATAAAGATTTTAAACTTTATTTTTATTATATCACAGGTTTTAATTCGCAAACAGCTTACTTATATCATAAGTAACATTACTTAAGTATGACACTGAAAGTTTTTGGTTAGTAATAGTCTGTTGTAAAGTGATTGCGTAATGGGAAGTAGCATAACCGGAAACTCGCCACTTCTTTCTCTCTTTATTCGGGATTTATTATGGCCTTTGAATAAGTCTTTTTTAAGGTTTTATTTTTGAAACATAATTTTGGTAAGGGAATCCATAAATCATTTTCATTTTTTTCTATAGTTTTTCTAGAAATTATTTTGGTATGTGACAACAACCTAATAAGCTAGGATTCTGTAGAAAGAATTAAAATGTTGGTCTAATTTTGTACATACCTGTATCCGATTTAATTCTATTACTGGTCCATGTTGTCGGTCCCTAAGCATAGTGGCTTGAACAACTTTTCTAAAGGTGCTTTCCTAAATTGAAATATAAACCCAAAATTAAAAATGATCCATGTATTCAAATAAAGAATTTTTTTTAACCAAGTTGGCTTGTGACAAATTTATCAATGTGTTCCCACCTATGTAAAACCTGACACAGAGGTTGACATAACAGTCTAAATTTTGTAAAATCCCCACTGTTTATGATACTTCTAAACTATACCAATTTGGGTAAGCTGGTAGAGAGCCATCAGTTACAAAAGAAACGATTACTTGTAGAAGTTTTACTTACTTTTCCTGATGATACGAGAAGGCCTCGCAATTTATCAACACCACTTGCCAAAGCAATTTGATCTCCATTGCTCCCGTCTTTCATATGTGGTTGTGCTAAATCAAACATTGGTATGCACGGACAAAATAGTTCGGAAAAATGAAACAACAGTGCAAATCTGTTTCTTAAGACTGGGATTGGTATGTCTCGTAGATGGTCATACTCCAAAGGTACAGTACACGGCATTCTTCCAGTATTACTTGGCTTGCAAGTAGACCACGCGATTGAATGAGCAGAACCGCATGCAACCCTGTTGATTTTCTTGCCTTGCAATGCTGTAACTAATCTTGGACGAAGGATTGCACTCGTAGAACCATCGCCAAGTTGCCCTTCATCATTATCACCCCAAGTAAAAACTTCCCCTTGAAATAATAAATTAATTGAATAAAAAAAATTTACTATTTTCAAATGGTGAAGTAACATGGAAATATAAAACTTTCAAGACAAAAGTATTTAAGAAAAAAATTCACAAAAATTCTTAAAACTAGCTAAATACATTTTCAAGAATAATTGTACTGGGAAGAAACAGAAAAAGGGAAACAAACCTTTATCAGTACATGCAATGCAATGAAGAGACCCAACAGCAATGCACGTAACTCTTTTTCCTTGCAGAGCAGAAACCTTTCTGGGTCTCCTAACATGATCATCTAGACCATGACCTAATCGATGATAATCACCTTTTCCCCTAAAAGAAAAACTCTTCTTAAAGTAATAATTAATCTAGGTTACTTCAAATGATTATCACCTTACCAAGTATATACACTTCCAGATCTTGTGAGAGCTACTGAAAACTGTGATCCACATTCAACTTTCATAACACCCATCCCTTGTAGAGAATCCACTTTAAGTGGAATCTTGCAGCCATCACTCCCACCCCTTCCTAACTTTCCATAATCACCATCACCCCATGACCAAACGTTATCATCATCAGTTATGCACAAAGTCTGAGCATCGCCGCTTCCACAAGCTATATCAATTACACAGTGAGCTGCTAAAGCTTCAACCTATATTAGAAGAGAAATGCTTATTTATATTCAGTTACTATTATGGAGTGATTATCACATAAACCAAGAAACCATAACGCTATTTGAAATGATTATCCTGTATACTTAGGAATGTTGTGGGCAGGGCTTTAACAACAGGTTTACAGCCATGGTGTGTGGCATAATACAAGAGCTACACACTCTTCCTTTCTCATCTATTTGGACTCTTTGAGAATGATAGTCCTAAGCCTCGTCTAAGGGGACTTTCATGGGAGAGTTGTGTTGTGGTTGCAGTCCATTTAAAATACGTCATTCAGTCGCTGTTCGTTGCATTTACAAATTTACAATCTGATAACGTTTCAGTGACGTTTTTAGAATCGACTTCCAACCCATCACACCTCCCTTGAAAGTCCCTTTAAAATAAATAGCTTACGTACGGATTATTTGATTTTTTTTTACCTACATACTTGCACTAACAAGGGACTAGATAAATTTTGTGAATAACTTTAAATTTTTCAAAAACTTTGGCTCATGTTGCCCATTATTTCTGGCTCAAATCCATATCTTAACAGTCATTTAGTCACCGCCAACTAAGTTTCATAACAAAATTCTGTAGGGGTATTGGCAGGGTATCATTCCAAGAATGATGAATTCCTGCATATATAGCTCTAAACCATTGCATTTGTTAAGCCTGGTTTGGTGCTTAGCATTATTAAGAGAGCAAATAAATAAAATGAAAGATAATAAAACTTACTTTTTTGGGTTTAGGCTGGTCTTCACTGTCTCCATGTCCAAGTCTTCCATATCGTCCTTTCCCCCAAGTGTACAGCTCTCCTGTAGCAGTGATACAAGCACTATGGGCTCCCCCACAAGCAATATCAACTACCTCTTTACCACGCAAATATTCAATAACTCTTGGCCTTTCACAGGAACTATTTCAATTTCAGAAATAAATATATTATTAAATTTTATTTGATTAAAATTTGAAATAGGTATAGCTGTTTAATTAAATAATCAATCTTTGACAATATAGGAATTGGTATGTTATAGTCCTCCAGAAAACAAAAACCGAAATAATCAATGACACACACTATAGGTAAGTTCATCACCCCAGTGGCATAGCTGGGTGGAGTCATAGGGACATCTGCCCCCTAAATGTATGGTCATAAATACAAATCTTTTTTTTTAATGTTTTCCTCCCCCCACCCCCCAGAACCAAAATACTGGCTATATTAAATGCTTCCCCCCACAGCTTGAAGAAAACAACTCCAAAATAATAATTTCAGTTACTATGTATTTTCCTTTTTGAACAACACTTATTGAAAAGACCAAATGGTCATAAGAAACCCATTGTCTCTGAAAACCCCAAAATAACCCATCTGATACTATATTCACCCTAGAAGGAACACTGTAATTGTTAGGATTCACTTAATTGATGAGATTTGTATATGAAACATATTTATTATCTATTTTTCCTTTATCTGAGGAGTTGTCACACATACATTCTTATATTTATTAAAGGACACAGAATAGTCCTTTTCCCGCGCCCAAGTTCCATCGGTAACACTTTTACCCCGGGCTGG
Organism: Leiobunum rupestre; assembly: GCF_980474605.1. Taxonomy (NCBI): domain Eukaryota; kingdom Metazoa; phylum Arthropoda; class Arachnida; order Opiliones; family Sclerosomatidae; genus Leiobunum; species Leiobunum rupestre. The sequence goes on from NC_143387.1 coordinate 39,831,123, forward strand.
AACATAAGAGGAATACGGGTGCCAATTCAAATAAACCGCAAACAGTAATCACCACATTTTTACTATGGACTTTTTTGTGGAATATCTCTTCTCTTGCATACGTGCTCTCATTCCAAATTATTTGAGAATGAGGTAAGGATACTGCTGAAGGGGAGGAGACAATTAGGATAAGGGAAGATAATCTCGGAATCACCAGCTTTCAGGAATAGGAACCATATAAAATTATTAAGCCTATCTTTGATCTATTCAATTAAAATGTATGAAAGGTACAAAATAACTTTTATTTACAATTTATTGAGCATCATTATTACCTCTTATTGTTATGTCCAAGTTTTCCTTCGTCACCTTCACCCCAAGAAAAAACTTCCCTATCTGCTGACAGAGCAAGACAGTGTTTTCCTCCTGAATTCACTGCCACTTTTTTAATAAACACATGTTGTATGCTTTCTAGTAGCGTAGGAGTGGCAACTGACTCTGTTCCGCCAATACCCAACCGTCCACCAGCACCATAGCCTGTAGCATAAACCTTTGTAACAACATAAAGTCAAGTGACATTAATAACCTGAATTTGAATTAAATTTTTTTCTAAAGGGAGTGAAGAAGAGAAGGTCTCTCTACTAAGATCTAACATTTTCCAACTTACTTTTCCATCACCAGTAACAGCAAATAACGTTTGTTCTCCTCCAACAATCTGCACTGGCCTTAATGCAGTCAATGATTCACAAGGTGTAGGAAGCTTCACTTTGGCACCTTCTACACCACCTAACTGACCCCTATGATTGTGACCCCATCCAAATATTGTTCCACTTCCACCCCAAGATACAGTCCAGTCTTCGGGTTTTCGATTAACCCAAAGAATTAGTTGTTCATCATGTTCTTGTGAGAATAAGTTATGATCTTCATGTTCAGTTGATATTGATTCTTCATCTGATATCATTTCTCTTATTTTCCTGCGTACTTCTTCACCAAATGGTGGAGGTAATGGGGTTCGATTTATTAAAGCAGAGCTGACTCGTGAAGCCACAACATAACGACGAAACCATTGCCATCTGTGATTGTCAAAACTGCAGCATGGAAGTGAATCCAAACAAAGGTCTGATGCTAAGGCAACTAACACCTTTTAAAAACCAAACATATACATTTAAAATTATTACACAACCAATAATCAGTTTAATTCTATTGTTAAAAACGAAAACTTTTACATAAAAAATAAAAGATTGGTAACTACCTTAAAGAAATCACTGTGCATGAGGTGTCTTCCTCCTTTGACTAAAGGGTCCTCGTATTCATACTGTCTTAACAGTGTTTCTGGTAAACCTTTCACTAAAGATTCTAAAGCTGTTCCACTATTACACTATTTGAAAATATAAATTGCGTAATTCAATTACTAATTTTTCAACATAATTCTAGTAAACTGCAACAATTGTGTGTAATAAAAGAGTATAGGATTACAATAAAACCTAGTTATTATAATCTGGTTATGTTAAATTAATCCACCAGGGGCACTACAGGTAGAACGATTATCTAAAAATAAAGACCATCAGGAATTATGTAGTTGTCACTCAGACTAGGTCATAAATTATTATCGCATGTTTTAACTAATAAAAGTATATATTTTCGACCCATTTGACGGGTCATCATCAAATGGGTTGAAACATGTCGATCCCGTAACTAAGTCTAGGTTTAATAAAATAATTATAATATGTGAAAATATAACTAAGTTTTATTTGAATCCTACTCTTAAAATTGACACATAGTACTGCAACACCTTAAAAATTTTAAAAATTGTGTTTAATAGTTTCTAACCAATAGGCCTCAACTTGTTTGAATATTTCTTTTTCATGCTCTACTCATCCCCTCAGCAAAGAGTAAACACATTCATTAAAAGGCAATGGAATGTAGATTGTGTATTGTATGGATAAAAACGATATCTGAGCATGCTCCTATACCCTTCCCACTTTAAACATTTCTGCTTCCCCTCTGGTAAAAGCACAAACTCAGTGTTTATCTATAAGATATGACCATTGATCGCCCCTACATCAGGTATTGAGTTGCCTTTTAATAGGCTTTCTTTTAACTATTTTCCATTAAGATACAATAAAAAGAGCCATCCTAGTGAATAAATATTCAAATTTTGCAGCACTGTTGTCCAGAAGCTTCAATGTGGTTCATAAAAATGTTTAGGACGGCATAAAAGTGAAGACTGATAGTTTAGGGGAGAATGTTTAAAAATTTTTAGTCTAAAATAAGGCAAAAGTAGGGTACAGCAACCTCATCTTGTTTTTTAATTATTTTAGGCGGATACGATAGAGTTTGTCACGTAGATAGCGTGGGTATTTTTTATTTTGGCCGCAAATGATTTTTAATTTTTTAATTTAATTAAAAAATTTAATTTTTTTGGGTATTTTCACGTTTTTTATCTTGTTTTTTAAATTATTTTAGGCGGATACGATAGTTTTTCACGTAGATAGCGTGGGTATTTTTTAGTTTGGCCGCAAATGATTATTTAATTTTTTAAATTAATTTAAAAAATTGAACCTCTTTGGGTATTTTACATTTTTTTGTGGCTATTATTTTCGTCTTGTGTTCGACGACACCACGTGTTTTTCAGCCCTTGGTATTCCGGTAGTTTGTTAAAACAAAGTATTTCCAATTGGAACGCCGGTAGTTTGAAGAAAAAAATTCCATGTGGTATTCCGGTTGTTTGTTCAATAAATTACAAGTTTTCTTAATTTTGGGAATTTTGGGCTATTTCTAGCTGTGCTGCCTTTTTATGGGCGCAAGTGCTTGGGCCTTTTCACGATTTTTGTTATTATTTTCGTCGTGTGTTCGTATAAGTATTGGCGCCTGACGGCGCCGCACGTTCACTACGCTCTCGAGCTGGGGGCGCGCGGCGCCACCCCAGCCCCATACTAAAAAAAACGATGGGCCTTCTATAACGCAACTTAGAGGACAGTACCTAGGCATACCCTACCAAGTATTGTCGGGCGTGAAAATAAAATGGAGCGTATATCGCAAGACCAAGGGCAAAGTGGGGTTGCGGCCATAAAAAGGCAGCACAGCTAGAAATAGCCCAAAATTAAGAAAACTTGTAATTTATTGAACTGCAACAGATGGAGCAGACAAGAGGTACTTTAAAATTGAAAGTCCCGCCATCTGTTGCACGAAGACGAAGGACGATGGCGCCACCGTCATTCGTTGACGGACGAGTTTCTTATGATTTTAGAACGCGAAAGATCCACGTGCGAGAGAAGACGTTTTTCTTTTTGAAGGTTTTTCGAAGAGCTAGTGACCGGTTAATGCTGAAGATTGATTGGGCTAGTGAAAGTAACGGAGCAAGTAAAATGGAGTTCCTTGTAAGAGTTTTTCTTCCTTATCTTTAATTATAATTTCAAGCCAGTGTATTCCTATTGTTATTGTATTATTTTATTTCAAATTACCAACGGTAATTAAAACATTGTTTTATGCTAAACAAATTGGTGTTTAATTCCTTCTACGGAAACCGATAGGCTGATTCCCAGTCGAGCATATTGTAACGACGGTGCTCGCCTTGAAATAGATAAAATTAAAAGCAATTGGGAGCCCCGTCTGTTATACTGGTGCCGTGACCAGGATTGTCCTTGTAGTTTACAAGAATCTTGGTGGTTACTGAAGTACGAAGGTGCTTCGATTGTGGTTAATTAATCGGATCGGTTTCTGTGGGGAGGAACGCCGTAGGCGAGTTAGGCCTACTTTTCGGGCATCATGGCTGAATTTAACCCTCAGATTTTCGCCGCCATGATGGCACAGGCATTCGCCGCCGCGCGACCACCCCCCCGCCCTCCTAAAGAATTAACGTTTAGTGGGAAACCCCATGAAAATTTAAGAGAATTTTTAACAGCCGTCGATGATTTTCGTCGTGTTTATAATGTTGACGATAATACCATTCTTAACTATATGCCCTTAATGTTAAAAGGGGGCGCACTCGCGTGGTACCGACAAATTATTTACCCAGTACATGATCAAACCACGCTCGCCGATTTTATTTACTCTATCCGTGCGCATTATATGCCTGCCGAGACGGAACGTAAACGATTGAATGACTTACGCCAAGCTAGTCAAAAGGACGGAGAACCCGTAACAGATTTTATTACGCGTGTTTTTCAATTAAATAACGGGTTGATGAATCCTGAACCCGATAATGAACTTGTCGCTATAATACGGCAAAACGTTAAACCAGAAATGCGAGCCCACCTCCTTGCATTTCCTACAAATAATCTCGCTGCCCTTCGAACCCGCTGCGAATCGTTAGAACAAACCTTTAGGGACATAAAAACCCAATCGCGCACGAATAAATCAGCGAATCCGAATCAGTCGCAAGAAAGCTCTTTTGACTTTCCGCGTTCGCATAATAATTCTCGCTATTCCTCAACGAATTTTAGTTCAGGAACTCGTGGTCACGATTATAGACCCGAATTAAATACTAATAGACTTAATCGACAAGGGTTCTCATCCATTAGACCTAATAATAATAATTTTAGGCCTAATCTCCCAAGAGAGAGCCGTAATAATCCACAACGCAACGTAAACATTGCAAATGCATTCCGAGTAACGACTCAAGGACCGCGTTCCCAAGTACGAAATAAATGTTATAATTGTCAAGGAATCGGACATTTTTCAAGGGATTGCCCTTCACCTCGTTCGGGAAACGAAGGAACGGGCCCTGCCGCGGGAACAACAGGGTCCAGACAGTATACAAATACCGAAGGTTCCCAAAGTCATTAGGAACCTTGCAACGAAAAGGCAAACCACCCGTAGCGATTAATGTCCGTTTCCCTCATGGAGTTTTTGCGGTTCGGTTGGACTCTGGAGCAGATGTCTCGTTCATGAGTCTAACCCAATTTAGAAAACTTCATGGGCAGGACGACCGAGATTCTAATTTGCAACCAACTGACGAAATTGAATGTATAGTATTGGGCGACGGTCGCTACACTTTTACGAAGGGGTCCGAATTAATTGCTTTTGAAATTAATGGCGTGACATTTGAACAAGAGTTTCACATTGTTCCGACACTGTTATGTGATTTTATTTTGGGTCAAGATTTTATGCGACATACGTCCACTGTCCTTAACTTCGGAGATAAGACTTGTCAATTAGGTAATTTAATTGTTCCTTTTGTAAAAGAAGACGTTCTTAATAGGCCTACTCCAACTATGATTGCGAATATCGAACAAGCTGTTCTTAATTCTAAGCTTCCAACGGCTAAGGCTAAAGAAATTCGGGCCTTGTTCTTTAATTACCCTGAAGTATTCAGTAATAAAGAAGGCCGTACGAATTTAGTCTATCACGAAATTAACACGAATGACGAGCGGCCGGTTCACAGTCGTCCTTATAGAGTTAGTGACGATAAAAAAAGAGTTATAGAAGAGCATATCCGCGAGATGTTGCGTGACAAAGTAATTAAACCTTCGACTAGTCCGTGGGCAAGTCCCGTAGTCTTGGTTTATCAGGAAAATAGAGGGAATAAGATTCGGTTCTGCATTGATTATCGAATGCTCAATAAAATCACAGTCAAGGATCCATATCCCCTTCCGCACATCGAAGAGATGTTAACCCGTATGAAAAAAGCAAAATTTATTACAGCGTTAGATCTACGTTCCGGCTACTGGCAAATTGAAATGCACCCGAATAGCATTGCAAAGACCGCATTCGTTACTAGTTCAGGAAAGTATGAATTTAACGTTTTACCCTTCGGGCTTTGTAACGCCCCTAGTACATTCCAACGTCTGGTTGACGAATTATTTCGCGATGGGATGGAATTTGATTTATGTGTATATCTCGACGATATCCTGATCGTCTCTGAGACTTGGGAAGATCATTTACGAGCAGTAGAGTACGCCTTATCCCAATTACGGAATGCTGGTCTTACAATAAAAGCGGAGAAATGTCAGTTTGCCCAAGCCGAAGCAAAAATACTAGGACATATAGTAAATGAAACTGGTATCCATGTTGATAAGTCGCGGTTTACTGCAATAGAAAAATTCCCACGACCGCGAAACCTCAAAGACCTGCAACGATTTTTAGGCCTAATGGGATGGCACTCGCGGTTTATCCCTAGCTTTTCGATGATAGCCGAACCCCTTCATCGGCTCAAACGAAAGGACGTCACCTTCAGTTGGGGGCCGGAGCAACAACGCTCGTTCGACCTCCTGAAGGAGTCCCTTAATAAAGCCGGCCCTTTAGCAACGTATAAATCGACGAGTCCGTGCATCGTAACAACCGATGCTAGTGATCTAGGGCTAGGAGCTATGTTATCCCAAAAACAAGACGGCGTTGAAATACCGTTAGCATACGCAAGTCGACTGTTAAATGACGCGGAACGCAAGTATACCACTATGGAAAAGGAATGTCTGGCGATTCATTGGGCAATCAAGAGGTTTCGACCGTATCTTGAGTCCAAGCCATTTCTCGTGATCACTGATCATAAATCTTTACAATGGCTTTTTAATGTTAAGGACCCTAATGCTCGTTTAGTCCGTTGGGCAATGTTTCTTCAGTCATTCAGTTTCCAGATAGTTTATCGAAAGGGGGTCGAAAACGTAGTAGCCGATGCTTTATCTAGACTTCCCATATCCCTAGCCGCTATGGAACTTCGTTCGAATTCGCCTCACAAAGGGGACGATCGGGTGGTGTTACCTCCAGCCCCTCACTCCATGTTTTACGTTTTCACGTTGGCGGACGTGAGTGACGCTCAACAACACGATCCCGAATGTTCCATTCTAATCGATAAATTAAACGTAAACGACCCTCCGACCCTCTCTAAATTTGTTATAGTTAATAATATTCTTTATCGCAAAAGTTGGGGAAACCAACCCCAAAAGATCTATTTACCTGAATGTTTTCGCCGAGACGCTATTCGTCTATTACACGATCATCCCATGTCCGCCCATAGAGGTCGCGATAAGACCATATTAAAGGTGCGGCACCGCTACTTTTGGCCCACCCTGCGTTCCGATGTACAAAAGTACGTACGATGTTGTTTACTCTGCCAACAGCATAAAGCGCGAAACAGGCGTGTGCCTGGCCTCATGCAATCCACCAACCCTGTAGAACCCTTCGACATGATTGGTGTCGATATCATGGGCCCTCTACCCCTTAGTCTTACACAAAATCGATTTTTAATTGTCTTTGTCGATTACTTCACTAAATATGTTGAACTTATTCCCGTCAGGCGAATCACTGCCGACGTGTGTTGCGAAAAATTACGCAATCTCGTACTCCGTTGGGGTGCACCTCGAAAGATTTTTAGTGATCAAGGACGTCAATTCGTTTCTTCACTATGGGAGAATACGTGCAAACTTTTAAAAATTCGGGTGAAACATACAACTGTTTATCATCCTCAATCGAATTTGACGGAACGTCAAAACAGGGTAATCGGCGAGATGATCTCCATGTATGTGGGACATAATCATCGCCTATGGGATGCGCACCTTCCCTTCCTTCAATTCGCCATGAATTCAGCTCCTCACGCGAGTACCGGCCACTCTCCGTTCTATCTCAATACCGGTAGGGAACCTCGACTACCTTGGACGTTGGATACTACTCCTGACCCTGTGTTGGACGAGCGCGATCGCTCGTTCCAAAGGCTAAAGGAGGACATCGAGCGTGCCAAGGCGTTGACCCTCACAGCTCAGGCACATCAACGTAAATATTACGATCTCCGTCGCGACGATCTGGAATTTGACGTGGGTATGCTCGTCTGGGCAGCCACCCACGAACTTTCCCAAGGCGCGTCATATCATGCAGCGAAACTTACGCCTAAATGGGAAGGTCCCCTTCGTATACTTCAGAAACACTCTCCCCTCGTGTATGAATTAGAAGACGCGCTTACGGGTGAGGCTCGAGGAAAACGCAATATCGCTCAGTTGAAACTGTACATCACGGATCAATCGATGGTCTCTATGCTCGAGGACTCCTCGGTGTCTCGAACCGCTTCCACTTCATTAGTCTCGCCTGATGAAAGAGGAGAGGAGGGTGTGCCTCTTGACACCCCCTCGACGTCGACGCGACCCGAGTACGTCCCCCCACACGCGTATTCATCGAGATCAGCGCCTGATGTCCCTTCCCCTTCGGAGGTCGACGATGAATCTCATGTACCTCCTGTTGCTCCTCAAGAAGCCCTAGCAGACAATGTTCCTCCGGAACGAGAGCCTGATTCGGACGAACTTGGTGCCGGTGACACTACTTCCCGCGTACGCGAATCACTTCTAGCGGACAGTACAACCCTAACGGACGAACAACGGGAAGCATGGGAGAAACCTCTAAGAGTAGGTTGGGTTCGGGAAATATGTCCGAGAGCAACGGTCCGTGAATCAGGACCGACTCTCGATATTTACTATTATCCCCCCGGCTCCAACAAACGTCTCCGTTCCAAACCGGAGGTTGCTCGCTATTTACATGCCAATAATATACACGATCTAAAGGCTGACAATTTTACATTTAGTCGAATTACCATCTCAAAATCCCCCTGGGAAAGGATTAGGGAAGTAAAAGAGAAAACGGCTAAATAATAATAAAAATTTCTTTCAGACCCGCTGTGCGACGCACAAGGTTCAGATACGACACCGTGACGGACGACTAATCGATTTGCCGTTGGCAATCGATTTAAGCTTCCCCATAAACATAATCACTTCAGCCACAGTGAATTGCATCGGAGCACGAAGATATCCTTCTTCCGATGAAATAGTGTATTCCTTCACCGATCGCTTTCCGTCATTTCCAATGACACGACTGATGGGAAGTTTACAAAACCTGGAAATTGTAGTTCAGGGTTCAACTGCCATCTTACCGGAGACCATAATCATCCGGGAGGATGTTGAGCTTTTGACAATCGGCCCTATCGCCCTTGGATCCCTGAGTTTCGGCTATTGTCCTTGCCTCGTGTGCCAATTACAAAACCAAGGATTATATTTCTTTATGGCTCGAAGCACTTATCCTCATCACCGAGCAGCCATTACGACGGTACCTGATGATTCCATGGACCACGATGTCCTGGAATTACGGGACGACGGACTTCAGGAAGATTCTATGTTTCCACTGGAAAACGTTCAGCTCATTCATGCTGATATGAATTCCCAGGCCACTCAAACTGTCGCCGAGGATCCGTTGGATCCGTTTTGGTGCAACAGCCCGAGTGTCGCCTATTCTTCACTTCACAGACCTCTCATACCCAGTCCACCCAGAAGGGAAACCCGAAACGATGAGCAGCCTGAGGTTCCTCTTATCACTTTTGAGGACGACGATGTCACCTTTCCCAATCTTCCGGAAGTCCAGCCGGAGGCCATTCTACCCGTGCCGTTGGAAGAAGATGTCACGTGGCCTCGATCCGTGAGTTTTCAAGACGACGGAATAGTGTTTGTTTGGCCATCGACTTCGAGCTCACCCGAAGTGATGGAGTTCTGTCCGTATCAACATGAACAGAATGTATCAGTAGCTACACCAACGAGCTGTTCCCCATCGGAGCCCCTGATAAAGATCGACGATCACACGACAGACTCGACACAAGCTTCTCACTCAGTATTCCAATCAACCGCTTCTTACTTACCAGTTCGACCTCCACCACCAAAACGAGTCCGTTCGGTGGACATAATGGTACCAGGACGGGTTACCATCGACGGGAAGGATCACTCGATCGCCGTCTGTAAAAAATGCCGCTTTAGAGGACACCTGGCGAGGGCCTGTCCCTTTTCAATTGCAGAACTTCAAGTTCTCAAACATGTGTCCCTAAACCCAAGTAAACCCCCAAAACCGGGGCATATATTATAAATAATAAGCAACGAACTAATAACTCTCGAGGAACTCCATAATTATAAAGTATCCCAATGTTAATTTTTTATATTTCCATCGCTTCGACGAAAACTCCAAAGGGAGGGAGAATGCAACAGATGGAGCAGACAAGAGGTACTTTAAAATTGAAAGTCCCGCCATCTGTTGCACGAAGACGAAGGACGATGGCGCCACCGTCATTCGTTGACGGACGAGTTTCTTATGATTTTAGAACGCGAAAGATCCACGTGCGAGAGAAGACGTTTTTCTTTTTGAAGGTTTTTCGAAGAGCTAGTGACCGGTTAATGCTGAAGATTGATTGGGCTAGTGAAAGTAACGGAGCAAGTAAAATGGAGTTCCTTGTAAGAGTTTTTCTTCCTTATCTTTAATTATAATTTCAAGCCAGTGTATTCCTATTGTTATTGTATTATTTTATTTCAAATTACCAACGGTAATTAAAACATTGTTTTATGCTAAACAAATTGGTGTTTAATTCCTTCTACGGAAACCGATAGGCTGATTCCCAGTCGAGCATATTGTAACGACGGTGCTCGCCTTGAAATAGATAAAATTAAAAGCAATTGGGAGCCCCGTCTGTTATAGAACAAACAACCGGAATACCACGTGGAATTATTTTTTTTTTTCAAAATACCGGCATACCACTTGGAAATAATTTGTTTTAACAAACTACCGGAATACCAAGGGCTGAAAAACCGGTGGTGTCGTCGAACACAAGACGAAAATGTAAAATACCCAAAGAGGTTCAATTTTTTAAATTAAATTAAAAAATTAAATAATCATTTGCGGCCAAAATAAAAAATACTCACGCTATCTACGTGACAAACTATCGTATCCGCCTAAAATAATTAAAAAACAAGGTAGAAAACGTGAAAATACCCAAAAAAAATTTTAAATTAAATTAAAAAATTAAATAATCATTTGCGACCAAAATAAAAAATACCCACGCTATATACGTGACAAACTCTATCGTATCCGACTAAAATAATTAAAAAACAAGATAAAAAACGTGAAAATACCCAAAAAAAATTAATTTTTTAAATTAAATTAAAAAATTAAATAATCATTTGCGGCCAAAATAAAAAATACCCATGCTATCTACGTGACAAACTCTATCGTATCCGCCTAAAATAATTAAAAAACAAGATGAGGTTGCTCTACGCTACTTCACCCTAAAATAAAAAGCAAAGGGGCACTTCAATATTTTGAATAATTACTCAAAGTATAATACTAAGCAATGGCTTCTAGCGGTGGCTTCAACTGGCATCACTTAGTAATAAACCTTTAAGGGTTTGTAGGGCTGTGCGGGTAGTGGTTTTAGGCAATTGAGTCGGGTACCGAGTATCTGAAATTTTTTCAACGAGTATCGAGTCGGTTAGTATTTTTGTCGTCGGGTAATTGAGTACTCGATTAGGCCAAAAAATTCCAACAAACAGTGTGGTTACTTACAACAGATATGACTGAGTTCTCATCACCATTACTATCTCGATGTGATCCAGCTAGTAGATCCATTATGTTTAGACTTCTCCCAAAGCCAGAAATCATTAATTTTCTTAGCAAGTACAATATCCACATTCTTTGAGAAGGAACTGCAATTATGTAAAAGTGTTAAAGGGTAAGATAAACAATCTGAGATAATTTTATTATTAAAATTATCATATGAAAATTCTCTATATGACCTATAATTCAAATTGAAATGGAACAATTAAACTGGTAAGAGCATGAGCGATAAAAAGTGATAAAATGGATACTTACTAATGGAACTGAGTTGAGCACAAGAAGCTAATGCTGCTGCCAATCTTGACATAATTGATTTGCTAACTTCAAGTTGGCCATCTAAGATATTCATAACTAGCTCAATAGATGGTCGAGACATAACAGATCTATCGGATAGCGATTCTCTGTCAACATTTGGAGGCATTATTGGATAAACAGTGAACTTCCAGCCCCATCCATTGACAGATCCATCACTTATGAACTTCCATTTCAGTTCATTGCCAGTGATATGAAGTTCTGCAGCCCAATCAGACCATTCCCGACCAGATTTTATAGCAACAATGCGGCCAGTACTGTCCATGATAGTTAATGGATCATGACGTCGTTCGGTTGAACACTGGCGATCAAATTCAACCCTCAAGCTTTCAGCTCCTAATAAAAATATATCACACTGCCTTAGAAAGAAAAACCATCACAAAATTTACGATTTTAAGAAGTTTCTTTCATTCACCATTGCTAAACGATTAAAACTTTTTCAGTTAACATAGTTTACCAGGAATTTTGACATGGCCAGTTAGTGTAACATCATCAGTATATGGATGTCCACTTTCTTGAACAACTGGAAGTTGAACTGTTCGGTGAAGATCTGTATCTAATGAGACATCTTCCAGTTCAGTTACACACTGTTCAACTAGCATTTCACCAATCTGAAGAAAACCATTTTAAAGAATTTTTTTATTAAGCATTTCTAAAAACTCAAGATATTAAAATCTATGCAATTAAAAAACATAATTAAAAAAACTGATCAATACCTCAAGGACCCATTTCTATATAAACATTCATTCCTCACTCATTTGAATCCAATAATTATTTAAATAATTACCCCTTTGTAAAAGCAGAAAAATATTTTGTTTTTTGGTGTTCATTAAACTAAATGCAACATTTTAGTACACCTGCTGCGGATGGTTGCATCCTTACTTTGATGTTCTGTTTTGGGATGTAAAAAATTTACTAAATGCCAAAAAAATTTATTACATGATCTGAAGGAGCAGAAATTTCTTAACACAAGTAACTTGAAAACTACCTAACTGAATTAAAACCACATCTTCTATGTGTTAAAATGGCCTAAAATCTAGGAAAAGGATTGACAGACCAATATTACAGACAGTATATTAATAGGCATGGAAGTTTGATAAATTGTCCCAAAACCATTTAAGTAAAGTGATCATAAACATTAAACCACACAATCCCTAATTTAATTTAAGTATTTGAGTGTACTTGTCCATAAAATGACATATTAAAAACCACAGTATTTGAAACGTATCATACAAAGTAAATACTGTTGTTTTTCACCTTTTTTGAGATTTTAAGTAGTTTATACAAGTTGCCATATAGAAATATGAGCCCACTATAGCAGCACTATATAAATTTAATTATAGATTAAGTTAATTACCATAATTAGGATGAATTTCCTACCAAAATACACAAACTATATATTGGATACTTTTGACGATACTGAACATTACTGTGTCAAAATTATTTTGTGCTGATATTAATTTTGTAAAATTAACGTTTTTCACCAAAATTCAACCTGTTAGTAGGTGAAGTAGGATACTCCATGGGCTTAAAAGAAATAAATATTCAATAAAAGTAAAGCATTGTCCAATTTTTATTTGTGGAAATGGTGAAACTAGCGTCCAACTCCATTCTTCCTAAGCATCGCAACCTAGGGAACATATTAAAAGAAAAAATAGAAAATACTTGCAAAAACGGAAAATTTTATGTATCCTACTATACCACAAATGAAAAAGTCACGCTAGAAAACTTAAATTTTTGTTAAATTTCAAAAATTAATATCTCCTCAAATTTTCATTTCCGCAAAATAATTTTGACACGGAAATGTTCAGTATCGTCTAAAGCATATGTTATACACATAATTTAATCCCAAATTAGTATTACACCCATGTACCTCATCTGTAGATGGCGCCACCTAAGTAGGGAGGTGAGAGAGTAGGACCCTTTCATATATATGTAATCATTAAGTCAACCCATTAAATATCTATCAAATACTAAAGTAGTATTAATTACCAACACTACAGTATATATATATAATAAAATCGGACATGCGTTGGTGTGTTGATATTAACCCAAAATGAGAAATAATGATGTTTCTTCTTTATATATTTTACGTTTCATATTTTTAATTTTTACTGTTATCATTTGTAATAAATATAATAGTGGGGCTTACAAGTTACCAGTAAAATTAGCACCTCACATGTATCTGCAATTTTAGCTACCAATAATAAGAAATAAATTGATTTAATATTGCCCATCGCATAATGTTTTAATGTAGAAAATAGATTCTTACCTGAGCATTATTTTGTCCTATCGCAATTAGAACTGATGTTAGGGTATCCTTAGCTTTCTCACCAGCATGGCCAGCAACTGCCAACTTCAAAAGGTCTACTAATACACGAGCATCATCAACTGTAAGTCTGCTAGTATATTCATCCAGTTGCAAATGGGAAGGTTTTGATCCCTCAACAGTTGTAGCCTGTCAATTCAATTTCAAAATTTGTGTTAAAAAAACCATGCAAATTTTATTAATCTTATTCTTATTGTATAACTATTACTCTTTCAGAACTAAATGATTCAAATTAGGTGATCATATTCCAGTTATGATTTATTGACGACTTCTATCACACAAGAAATAATTGGAACTGGGTGCAAATCTGAATACTTCTATTAACCATAAAACAAACAACCTAAATCACCAACAAGGTAGACCTTATGTTAGTATGAAAATTGCCAAAGGGAAAAGTTGCAATGGGTTTTAGTTTTCCCATGGCAACCGAAAATGTTTTTGATCGCTCAAAATAAAAAAAATTCCATTTAAAAAAGCATAGGATTTTCTCGGTTTCACAAGTTACTTACTTAAAAAAATTTTTAAAATTAATTTTCAAAACTTACCCAAAAAGATGAATTTGACTTATTTGGGGTAAAATTCATCAAGGATATTGGGTAAAATTTATCAATTTTGGTTAAATTTTAACAAAATTTGGGTAAGCGAGAAATCCAGTGTTTTTTTAAATGGGGAGGTCAAAAACATTTTCGGTTGAAACTCTTTTTGAAATTTTTAATATTTAGGTTTAGTTTCTCTATTCGGTGTTATAGTCACAAGCCAGATTTCCCGCACGGTACTGACGAGTCAAAAATAGGAAGAAACCGGTCTACCGTTGGAATTTCTGGCTATTTAATTTAATTTAATTTAGTTTTTCGCTCGAAGTCCTATTGGTACGAGCTATTAGTAAGTTTTTAAATTTCTTCAGATTTGTTTAGGGTTTTAGCTTTATTTTCCCTTTTCATAATGGACTAATCTACTTTTCGCTTATTATATAATCCTTTACAATGCAGTCCATAGGTGGTTCCTTTTAACTTAACATTGCATATATACTAATCTCCACCACTCTCCCACTTTTCGGCTTTCCGTTGCTATGAAATTCGTTTTGAAATTTTTAATAATAATAATAATAATAATAATCAGCTAGTCTAATATTTAGGCTTAGTTTCTCTATTCGGTGTTATAGTCACTAGCCAGATTTCCCGCACGGTACTGACGAGTCCCAAATAGGACGAAACCGGTCTACCGTTGGAGTTTCTGGCTATTTAATTTAATTTAATTTAGTTTTTCACTCTAAGATCTATTTGGTCCGAGTTTCGCATCTTTTTGTTCGCTTGAAGATCTATCGGTACGAGCTATTAGTAAGTTTTTAAATTTCTTCAAATTTGTTTAGGGTTTAGCTTTATTATCCCTTTTCATAATGGACTAATCTACTTATTCGCTTATAGGAAAACTAAAGCCCATTGCAACTTTTCCCTTTGGCAGTTTTCATACTACTATAAGGTCTACCTTGTAACCGCCGGATAAATATCCTAAGCCTACATAACCACTGGTAGAGGATCCTAGGCTCCCTTGTGCCAGGTAACACTCTTACTTACCTAACACGTTTGTTTTTTTCTTTTATTACTAATATACTAATGTCTAATTGAGCGGCCACAGACAACGGAGAGAGAGCCTTACTCCTGAGCATACCGACAATTTCTAACTTCCCACTCATGGCCAACGCGACCGGTAGGGTTTGGCAAATCTGTACTTCAACGGTTCAAAGGCCGCGAAGCAGACAGCTTTTCACTTATGTTTTACAATCAGGTATAAGAGAGTGCTCCGGGTGGAAAAAAGGAGAGGTGGAGGTTCTCGAAGAGAGGGGTTAGATTAGCTTAGCCTAGCCTAGCCTAGCCTAGCGAATAGCTAAATAAAGACAACAATAATAGAATTTATCAAGTTACCGTTTCTACATATCTTAACGAAGGAGGGGCTAGCGTTGAGATTAAGCCCAGAATTCAATCAGTTACAAAAGTTGTATCGGCCTCCAGGAATATGGCTCTGTCTGTGTTGGTAAATATATTTTGTAATTGCTAAAAGATCTCTGCCTTATAAGGGGTAAATGTGATATTCTCTTTAAACAAATAAAATATTGTTGAACTGAATTCCCTTTCGGGCCTTCTTGTGTTTATTTAAACCTTCTATAATCTTACGTTCGTCTGGCCTAACTTTTCCCTTTGGGAAAAAAATCGGTTACAACCTAACCCTGGAGTTTCAACAAAATCCGTGATAACCACCTTGGGTAGTCTCCTTGTAAGTGTCTCTTAAGTGAAATCAAAATGCTACACAAATACAAAAATTATATAAAACAAACCTGATCACAAGTGGAAAATGTTGCGGCTAAAACACTGGCTGCAACAGATGAAACTTTTGACGACAAACTTCCTGAAGATGATAAGGATGGCAGAGATATTCCATCTTGAGGTAAAAGGTTGATCTCTTCAATAGGCAGAGAGCGAAAAGTTGACTTTTTTCGAACCATAACATTATTGGCAAGTTTAGTAGAGACTGAGACATTAGTTGTTGATGATGCAGATGAAGTTGACATAGTTCCAGATGTAATTGGTTGAGCTATGGTTGCTGTTGAAGTACTATTTAAAGAATTACCAGTGGTGTTGGTATTTAGCTGCACTTGCACATTCCCAACTTCTGTATGAGGAAGTAACGCTGCTACCATAACATCACTGTAAAAGATAAATGCAAAAAAGTTGCAATAATTAACAAACTACATAAGCTTAGTAAAAAACCCTAACTGAATCGTATTTAGGTTAAGGAACTGTTTCATATGCCTACTATTCTTAAAGCTCAGTAGTAAAATAAAAATCATAGGGCAAATTTATTGTTTCAGTAGTCCGAGTTGGAAAAAAACTCAGACCATGCTAATTAGTTGCATTGAGGATTGGTCCTCTGTTGATAAGGGTTTTCTGAGGATGTGGTTTTAGGTTTGGCATTACCAAGTCTGTAGGGCTACTACTAAAAACCAAGCTCAGACGTTTTGGATTATCATCCAAACGTTTACACTGGGGCTCCTTCTTTGACTAGCGACAGTACGTCTCTGTAGTTCTTGAAGAGGAGCCATCAGATTCGTACACTGTCTCTTCAGGCGTTCCTCAAGGCTCAAATCTTGGCCCTCTATTGCTCATTTCGTATATAAATCACTCTTCTCTGTGTGAGCTCTTTGCTGATTAAATTCTTTTTTACATCATTTTGGATGAAAGGATAACAGTAATTCACCTCTTCAGGCTGATATCACAAAAATGGACTGCTAAATGGAGAACACCTAAATGTAGCCAAGACTGCACATCTGCGTCAATCACATTTTTCCATTCTCTGAAAGGCCAGTTATTCCCATCCAGACCTGGATACCTCATGTATTTCAACTCTGTTGCAATACATGTTAGGAGAAATATGTACTCGAAAATACTTCAATCATATTAGCCACCAAGGCTAATGGGACTAAAGGTGCTCAATTTTACTCAAGTCTCTTGTGTCCTCTTGCGGAATAGATTTCATCTATATGGGGAGGGAGTTCCTAATTTTATGATTGTGAAACCAAAGTATAGATCTTGAAATGGCATTCCCTTAAACATTGCCATCAAGTGTTTCAATTAGCTAAATTCTCCAGCATCATTTTTAACAGTGCTTAAAAATTTGCCTTATTTTCAAGTCACTTCTACCCATAGACATGAGCATGTGGCCCAAGGGTGAAAAAACTTTATCCTCCTTTCTGCAGAACAAACATTCTGTGGTAGACGTTCACATTCTACCCGCAGGTCATTAAGGACTGGAATGACTTCAATATAACTTTTCTGAACTTTCTTCTCTTCAGAAGACAATCAACTTTATTTAAAAAATATATATAATCCTGTACATATATTGTAATCATTTTCATGTCTAGTGTGATGAAACTTGAAATGCACAGTTTGCTATTTTGAATGGGTTTTCGCAAGACTTGTTTTACTGTCATTTACAACCTTGCCGCTTATGAGAACAGAATTTTTATTATAATGATTAATAGAATTATTGCCAGGTAAGGTTGATGCTGATAATTTATAACCAAATTTAGTTTAGGTTTAAAATTCCAAAATAACTATCTTCAGATGTTCCAATGCAATAACTCTTCATTCCTTAAACCTTTAATGAAACTTAAACAAGCTGGCAGTAGAAAGTTTCTCAGGAAGCTATGCTGGTAAGTTTTATACATGGGTCATTCCACGGAGGTTCGAATACTTATGTAATCAAGGGTTAACTGATTTTAATGAAATTTTACAAACTATAAATTTTGGCTGTTTGAGCTATGGCCAAAATATCAAGATGTTCCGAAAATAAAAGTTTCAACACCAAAGTACTTTTAAGTCCGAATTTGAAAAATGTTAATGACAATTGACTGTTTCTAACGGTTTTTCAAAAATTAGGGTATTTTTCAAAATTGTGAAACTACGAGGGTCAAATTTAAAAATAAATTCTGAAAAAGGTCATTCTCTGATTTCATTGTTTATTGAATTTTCAGATTGCTTTATAAAAAAGCTTTCGTCTCATATGCAATTTGTTAGTGATATCGAGACATAAGGCATGAAAAATTAAAAAAACAAGATTTCCATGGATAACATTTTGCTTGCTTCCAGTGTGAGTAATGGCAATCAGCAAATATTTTTGACGTGATAAGGAGGCAGTCAGAGAAGGAAATTTGCAAAAAAGCCGTTTTTCTAAATATTTTTTTAAATATTATACTCTTCTTCATCCTTCTGACAGTTCAGAGGAAGGGAATTTCTAAGACATTAATTTTAAAATTGAAGTATTTACGGAAAATGTATTTAATAGATATTCAAAATCATGGACTTTCTCTTTCTTTCTGTGTCACATTAAATAAACCCCTTTTTTTGGGTTCATCAAAGCACACTGCAGCACAAAAAATTTACAGTATTTCAAAGCATAATCACAATGAATAATAGTGTAGTTATTTGTACAAGATTTCTTTCATCTTTATATGTTGATAAAAATTTACACATGCACAAGAGTAGCAACTTACCGTGCATACATGATTTGCAGCGTTTGAAGTACCTGTTGAAGAGCTTGTTGCTTAGAAGCATTAGATTCCTGAAGTAACATCACTTTAGTCAGCGAAGGACGCGCCACCTTGTTTGTTTTGGATTTGTTACTAAGATTTGATGATGTTCCACTCATGTTACTATCATCGATACCAGAGTCAACAGATTCTAAAAAAACATTAAATGACCCTCCATATTATTTCATAAAATAAATATTGAAACCTAATATTAATATTTAAACACACACAGCAAAAATTACCATAATTATAATGAGAATTACTCAAAAAGGCACAACTCATTTTTTGAACCATACAAAAATCTTACTTAAAGTAAGAGCTCCAAGTGGATCTTTGGTATGAGCAAACAATACTGGCTCATGTATTCTTGACACAGCGGCCACTTCTGCTGTGGTCCAGGCAATGCTATGCGAGGACCCACAGGCTACTCTTGAAACTTTGGCACCCTCCAGGCCATGTACAATGGCAGGTTTTCTATTTACTGCAGTTGTGCCGTTACCTTGCTGACCATGGTCATTGTCACCCCAAGCATAGACCTAAAAAACAAATTCCCTGTTTTCACTGATTGATAATGATAGTAATACCATGAAATTTAGAGAGAAGAAAGATAAATATAACAAAATATGGAATGAAACTTGCATGGCCAACATCAGAAACTGCTAAACAGTGCAGAGCTCCAACCGCTACATGAACAATTTTTTTACCGCGAAGACCTTCTACAAGTTGTGGTCTTCTTACATGAGCATCAGAACCATGACCTAGTCTGAAGTAATCTCCTTTTCCCCTTTAAAAAAAATAGTTTATTTCTTTTTGATTAAGCCACTTAAAGGGGAATGGTCAAGCTTTAACCAGTTAGATAGCCTTAAGCCCGTTAAAAACTAAAATTTAAGGCAAAAACCGCATAAAAAAATATTAAGTGGTTAATTTTTAATAAAATAAAGAAATTTTGGGAAATTGAAAGCGCGCGTCTGCTCCGGTACCTGGTGGGAAATCGGTGAGACAAAAAACAACATAAATGCTAAAGACGCGAAAGATTTGTTTTACAGGCTTGGCGCGTTCCAGTTATACGACCCTTACCAAAAAATAAGTTGGATTTCAGTTTATATTTAGTTTGTATACACATTATTAGTTGATATTAACTTGGTATTAAGTAGGCTCAAGTTGTCAGCATATTTCAAGTTACTAGTTGAAGGGTTAATAAGTTGTAATTCAGTTGGTAGGAAAATACTTCTTTTTCTAAGTTTGTAATTAGTTGGTTTTTAGTAGTCAGGAAGTTTCATATTATTTTTAAGTTGGTTTTAATTAGTCAGGAAGTTACATATAATTTTTAAGTTGCTTTTAAGTAGTTAAATGTAAATGTTGATTCTGGTTTAGTTGGAAATAAGTTGATTAATAAAGACGATTTAAGTTATTTTTTAGTAGGCATTTGTCCCAAATACAAACTGAAAACCAAGTTGAAATACAAGTTGTTGTAAGTGGTTTTTAGCCAACTTATATTTTGGTAAGGGGAGACCTAAACCTAAATTGGGCGATTTTAAAAGTTAGGATAGTTCGCAAATCGCTCACTAAGCTGCTGCTGGCGCTGGCGATACACCTTAAGATGGCAGCGAAAATTCAAACCCAAATACTTGGCGTTATTTTGTGTTTCAACTTTTTAAGGCCAAAAACTATTTTTTAAAGACAAAAAAATCTCTCGGTATTTAATTATAATGTGTAATTTTGAAATAAAAATAAATACCCGGCCTTATGAAAAAGGGCGCCTGAAAGGTAAAGACAGCCCTGAGTGCCACATATCGATAAGGTTGACTAGTGGCCCAAAAAGAGCAAGGGCCAAGCAGGGGGAGGTGGTTGTTGAGGGGTTGAGAGGGCCAAAGAGACTCGATCGAAGCCTATGGGCCCTGCCATGGGTTAATATGGGACTGTTCATAAGTATAAATAAATACATTCTTTATTTGGGAGTGATTTTAACAAGCTATAGTAAACCAAATATTTGGATAAGCTTATACTTTAATGTTTGAAAAAAGATATACCAAGTCCAAACTTGACCAGATTTTGTCAAGGCTAATGAAAACTGTGCTCCACATTCTATCTGGCATACGCCTAAGCCATTTAGTCTTTCAATATTATGAGGAACACTGCATCCTTCCGAACCACCACGTCCTAACTTTCCAAAATCTCCATCACCCCATGAAAACACCATTCCATCGTCTGTTAGAGCCAAAGTTTGAGCATCACGACTCCCGCATGCCACTTGAATTACTCTTTGGCCAGCCAAAGCAGTAACCTATTAATTTTAAAACTTATTAATTCAATTGATATTTACCACTTCAAATATTTCAAAAAGGCTTTTAATAACTGAAAAAAGTTTGGAGCTCTGTACAATTAAAGCCTTAAAGGTACAAATATTATTTTTATTTTAGTCTTATATATACACCTACTAAAAATGGCATTTAAATATATTTCTTCATTGACCATGCAAACACCATTCAGCCTGCCAAATCCTGTAACTCTTAATATTTCAAATTTATCATCTTATTGCTCATGCAGGTACTGATTTTTTAGTCAGGTTATGAGGAATAGAAAATCTGGTTGTGGATGAACTTCTGTGGAGGCTAGATAAGAATGGTTGTTGGTGCTTCAGTTATGCTGACAATCTAGTGATTATTGTCACAACCCTTGTAGCACATGAAGTCGTTTTAGGGTCGGGCTACGGTCGAAAAGTCGCTTTATAGTCCATGACCAAATGCCAACCTAATAACGTCCAAACGTTTTTCGACACTAAAACCGTAAATCATTTTGGGACTATTTATGGTCTTCATAACGACCATTATCCAACTTAAAATAGACCTTACATTTAATTATTGGATTTGACTTTAACTTTATGAAACAGACCATATGTATTTAGGAAAAGCGGATATTTTAATTATTTTCTGACTATTTGATGATTTTTTATTCACTTTTATTTTTTCTTCAAACTTATTTGCATTCGAAAAACGCGGCATCTAATAATTAGATCAGATTTGGGTCGGAAATAAGCATTAATATAAAGTTGGCCCGACATTGTTTCTTAGGTCTATTAAAAGGCGGTAAAGAGTCGACGTTTTGTAGTCGGCCGACCCTTTTTCCCTAGAACATTTCGACCCTAAATCCAAATGTCGG